>NC_064927.1:243099326-243400778 GCF_023897955.1 Schistocerca gregaria | reverse complement strand
TTATTTTGTATAAAATTTTTGTATTTTTTTAATATTTTCGTTTCCTTTTTGTTGTCATTTAATTTTAGAAAATTATAAATGGCGCCTCTTCTCTTCTGAGTGATTATAGACAATTAACAGTTTTGTTAATATTATAGGCCTCAAAACATGGCACTACAGATAGTGGTATGTTGCATGCTCTACATTCGTATCTCGTTTCTCGGCGCACTTTCTGCTTCGAGCATCCTGCGCACCGACGCATTGTCGTTTCTTCGAGTTTTCTGTCCCAATGACCTTTGAAAAAGCCCCCCCCCCCGTAAATCTTAGAGGATTCTCCTCTCCAGACCGCCTTCTTCTGCCAGCTTTACTCCGTTCTTTTGCGTAAGGTTCAACAAGCTCTCTTACCAGACACAAATGAAATCCCGCTAGTTGCATTTCTCGTCCTCTTACTACTCTGTAGAGAGCATAGGCATTTAAAATGCATAGATCCTGAACGTGGAAAAAGAACTTTTTGTACCACGTGACCATCTTACGTACTAATTGCACAGTTCTCAGCAGCATGTCACATCAGTCAACAGCACCCATACTCGTCTGCAACACACTGTGGTTTCCTCAACCTTTCGCCTCTCTTTCTGTTTGTCTTTTCCATCTCAGCCATTTCTACAGTATTACAGTGGTCAGTATCCACACTTCTCTTTTGTCACACTATTTCATCGCAAGGATTGTGTCAGTGCACATAAGCTGTATTTCTCCTCGTTTTAGATTGTTCCGTAATTTTGGCATGTTGCATCTGTTTTTGCGAAAAGTATCACATGCGTTTGTTCCATGGTTATGAAACCAGAGGAAAAGATCTGGGCTTGAATACCAATTATCGACATAGAGCATATGCCCCCTTCCTAAAAATGTTTTCATCAATGTTGCTACTATGTCGCCACTTTTCCCCAGATTGTGAAAGTCAGTTTCAGAATTTGTGCACGTGTAAACAATGAAATCCAGTCTGGCAGTCACAAAGCACAAATGTTTTTATTCCAAACCTACTTCTTTTGGAGGGAATGTACTGTTTGAACGATAATCGCCCTGTGTACAACAAGAGGCTTTCGTCAGTACAAAGCTTTTGATGTGGATGAAATGTGCTACGAAATGTTGCGCGATTTTTATCAACAATATACCTAATTTTAAATAACCTGTCTCCTTTATTGTTGACAGAGTTGTCACTGAAGAGAAGCATTCTTAACATTGACAGAAAACGGTCGCTGGACATAAATACGCCGAAAACAGGAGCATTCAAGAATATGTCTATGGGTCAGTAGTCACTGATTTTCAGGTTTCTCACACGAGCCATTAGCATGCAAACAGCGACGAAGCAATACAGTTCCTTTCCATCTGGATAAACGAGAATGCTCTGATTCTGGAGTATTTTTTTTCGTACTGGGTGATCAAAAAGTCAGTATAAATTTGAAAACTTAATAAACCACGGAATAATTTAGATAGAGAGGTAAAAATTGACACGCATGCTTGGAATGACATGGGGTTTTATTATAACCACCCCATATTGCTAGACGCGTGAAACATCTCTTGCGCTCGTCGTTTGGTGCTGATCGTGTGCTCAGCCACCTCTTTTGTCATGCTTGGCCTCCTAGATCCCCAGACCTCAGTCCGTGCGATTATTGGCTTTGGGGTTACCTGAAGTCGCAAGTGTATCTTGATCGACCGACATCTCTAGGGATGTTGAAAGACAACATCCGACGCCAATGCCTCACCATAACTCCGGACACGCTTTACAGTGCTGTTCACAACATTATTCCTCGACTACAGCTATTGTTTAGAAATGATGGTGGACATATTGAGCACTTCCTGTAAAGAACTTCATCTTTGCTTTGTCTTCCTTTGTTATACTAATTATTGCGATTCTGATCAGATGAAGCGCCATCTGTCGGACATTTTTTGAACTTTTGTATTGTTTTGGTTCTAATAAAACCCCATACCATTCCAAGCATGTGTGTCAATTTGTACCTGTCTATCTATATTATTCCGTGATTTATTCAGTTTTCAAATTTATACTGACTTTTTGATCACCCGGAATATAAAAACTTTGTTGGTTTCGGCTGCTACAGATTTAATCAGTTCTTCCGTTAAAAATATAAGGAAATATGACAAAAAACTTGAATCTGGCCCTAAATCACACTTGTGTCCAGAAATTGAAGCATCAAACGCATGCATAAATGGACGAAAATCACTTTTCTTCCAGTTCCTTTCACTGGCGCTTCACTATCATTCTCAGACCCATCAGATTCCTAAATTCGACGATTTCTTCGTCTGTGCAACCACAACTGCGTGCCATTTTCTTCTCAAAACGTTAACGGCGTCAACAGTCAGTAAAAGCATGGACGAAAACTGCAACACGAGAACACAGCAGCAACCGCTCACGAGACCTCAACTGTGCCGGCGGATCATTCAACAGCTACTAGGCGCTCGGCACGAATATATGGCTGGGGAAGAAACGGCAGCGCCTCTCAACACAAGAGGGCCGGCCGCAGTGGCCAAGCGGTTCTAGGCGCTACAGTCTGGAACAACGCGACCTCTACGGTCGCAGGTTCGAATCCTGCCTCGGGCATGGATGTGTATGATGTCCTTAGGTTAGTTAGGTTTAAGTAGTTCTGAGTTCTAGGGGACTGATGCCCTTAGAAATTAAGTCCCATAGTGCTCAGAGCCACTTGAACCAGTTTTGAACGACAAGAGGACACAGGTGCCACTAGGGCGGCGCGTAGACACTTTCAGAGCACACAGGGACAGGTACAAAGGCACCCGATAACACGTCCAGAGCAGTTGATGGGTTGATCCTTACCAATTTTATCATGTTACCACTCGATGGATTTTGGTCACTTGTTCAGTGACTTGAAAGCCTGCTGACAACCGTTAAGTTGCATCTGTAACCTGATTACTAAGTTTATTTGTTATTTTCAATTCTTTAACAGTATTACAGTTTTATCAGTTGTGTAACGTTCTTCTTCATCTTGTTATGTCAGTTACACTTACATGAGGCAATACAGTTTATGTGACTATGTTCAACAGATTTAGAGTGTTGCTTACTATCAGTTGTCATTTTACAAAACATTGTATATGATTGGTAACCTAACGCCCAGGTGCACACATTGTATCTTGTCCTTTCAACTGTTGAAAGGTCTATATCATTTGTTCCAGTCAGTGGCTACTCCTTACATTTGTGTATGTAATGCCCATTATTCAAACCATTTGTAACCTAGAAGTTTTATCTACTGTGACCCAAGGGTTCGTTTGATCAATTGTAATCCCAGGCTTGTGTTTTCCTAGAATTATGTTATTGCAATGGATTAGTAGTGGAGTTACCTGTAATGTCATGGTATTTGTAAATTATGTCCAATGACACTTAAGTTTAGGTTTTCATTATTGACCAGTTTTGTATTTCTATTTGTACACAGTTTTATTCCGTAGTCATAATTTGTTTACATAACAGACACATTGATGTACAAATTACACGTATGTATATCTTATAACTCAGATGCTTCTGTTTTTATAATTAAGCTTATATAAGAGTTGCTGTTGTGATTTATAATCAGTTAGACTTAATGTGTATTGCAGCTGTAACCTGATGTCTAGATTTCACGTTACTTGAGGTCTTAGTTTCATGTCAGTAGTAACCCAACATCTGCATTGTGCTACATGCATCTCTTTATTGATTGTATGTGTATTAACAAAATTTCGTGAGGTCCCTTGTTTCTACAGTTAACTTCTAGTGTTATATATACAATAGTTTGACCTCACTATGTTTGACCACTTGATGTTTCAAGTGCAAACAAATAAATGTACTGTACCTTTGGACATGTCCAAAATAACAGACACCATGTTGATCCATCAGGCATTATTAATTAATACAAAAAGGCATTACCAGCAATGGCTGTGAGTGAGCATTGATTTAAATGAATGGGGAAACTTGAAAATTTGTGCTGGGGTTGGAATCGAACATGGACCTCCTGCTTACCAGCCACATGGTCTGACCATGGTTCCCCCTCCCTCTCATAACTCTGTGATGATCGCTCCAAAACATGATGAAGGTACCACCATTGACCATATTGGGTATAGAAAAGTTGGATAAAGAGACCCCTTTTTTATTCACAAAACCATAATATGTCCTTATAACATTATAACTGTCCTGGAAGGAAACTCACTGCTGTCCTATCATGCAACAGGAGTAACAACAAAGTCACAGTGGGGCTACCTTTGGCACCCTTCAATATTTCAAATATATGTACACACACACACACACACACACACACACACACACACACACACACACACACATATATAGGGTGTTACAAAAAGGTATGGCCAAACTTTCAGGAAACATTCCTCACACACAAAGAAAGAAAATATGTTATGTGGGCATGTGACCAGAAACACTTACTTTCCATGTTAGAGCTTATTTTATTACTTCTCTTCAAATCACATTAATCATGGAATGGAAACACACAGCAACAGAACGTACCAGCGTGATTTCAAACACTTTGTTACAGGAAATGTTCAAAATGTCCTCCGTTAGCGAGGATACATACATCCACCATCCGTCGCACGGTATCCCTCATGCACTGATGCAGCCCTGGAGAATGGTATATATTAGCACAGCCGTCCACAATACGAGCACGAAGAGTGTCTACATTTGGTACCAGGGTTGCGGTCTGGAGAGCGTGGAGGCCATGGAATTGGTCCGCCTCTACCAATCCATTGGTCACCGAAGTTGTTGAGAAGCGTACGAACACTTCGACTGAAATGTGCAGGAGCTCCATCGTGCATGAACCACATGTTGTGTCGTACTTGTAAAGGCACATGTTCTAGCAGCACAGGTAGAGTATCCCGTATGAAATCATGATAACGAGCTCCATTGAGAGTAGGTGGAAGAACATGGGGCCCAATCAAGACATCACCAACAATGCCTGCCCAAACGTTTACAGAAAATCTGTGTTGATGACGTGATTGCACAATTGCGTACGGATTCTCGTCTGCCCACACATGTTGATTGTGAAAATTTACAATTTGATCACATTGGAATGAAGCCTCATCTGTAAAGAGAACATTTGCACTGAAATGAGGATTGACACATTGTTGGATGAATCATTCGCAGCAGAAGTGTACCCATGGAGGCCAATCAGGTGGTGATAGTGCCTGCACACGCTGTACATGGTACAGAAACAACTGGTTCTCCCTTAGCACTCTCCATACAGTGACATGGTCAATGTTACCTTGTACAGGAGCAACTTCTCTGACGCTGACATTAGGGTTATCGTCAACTGCACGAAGAATTGCCTCATCCATTGCCGGTGTCCTCGTTGTTCTAGGTCTTCCCCAGTATCGAGTCATAGGCTGGAATTTTCCGTGCTCCCTAAGATGCCGATCAATTGCTTCGAACGTCTTCCTGTCAGGACACCTTCTTTCTGGAAATCTGTCTCGATACAAACGTACCGCGCCCCGTGCTAATCCATACATCAAATGGGCATCTGCCAACTCAGGATTTGTAAACACTGCACTGACTGCAAAACCACGTTTGTGATGAACACTAACCTGTTGATGCTACGTACTGATGTGCTTGATGCTAGTACTGTAGAGCAATGAGTCGCATGTCAACACAAGCACCAAAGTTAACATTACCTTCCTTCAATTGGGCCAACTGGCGGTGAATTGAGGAAGTACAGTACATACTGACGAAACTAAAATGAGCTCTAACATAGAAATTAAGTGTTTCCAGACACATGTCCACATAACATCTTTTATTTATTTGTGTGTGAGGAATGTTTCCTGAAAGTTTGGCCGTACCTTTTTGTAACAGCATTGCAACTGTTAGTTCTACCTGGGTTGCATCCTCGTGTAGTTTTCCTTAGCAGATCACTTTACCTCATCAGTTCCACAATGACAGCACCACTGCTCATCTTTGTGCACCCAGCACACCCCTATTCTCTTATGGGTCCGCAGAAACTGTTCCTAGAAAATCTGCAGGCTTGTCCTTGTACTTTTGTAGCTGTAACAGTTTTATATGTCCATCTTGTAAGTATTACCAGTAATCCAATATGTTCATATGTGTATCACGATATACAGGGTACAGCACTTAAATCCAGACAAATTTCAGTTTAAATTTCCCAGCATATTGTAGTTCCCACTGGAGGTCGCAATCGGCGTTCTTGAAAGCTATAGGCATCTAGTAAAGAGTCAGAACCTCAAAATGGCCAAGACGTTATGGGCGAGTGTGGAGCACAACTGAAGAGCTGCAACTGTTGAAAGTCTTCATGCTGGATGTTCGCTCACTGAAATAATTCGATTCTTTGGATACCCAAGATCAACTGTTTCTGATATTGTAGCCAAGTACAATGCTTCAGAAAAGTCTGGGGAAGGTTCCATTAATGCAGTGAGGAAATCTCATTTGAGGAAACACATGTTACAAATTTTGGCAGCCAATGAAAAGCACCAGGCACTGATTTTGGTGTACCCAGGGCAATCACTGAGGTAATTGACAGGCATTAGTATTGTATATCAGCGAGTGAACAATGCATTGGATGGCAGGAGAACCTCATATGAGCCATTTAGTCCAAAACTGGCTCTCGGATAACATTGACATATTCTAGTCGTAGGATTTCTGGCCCCCAAATAGACTAAATTTTAACCCCCTTGACTACTACGGAACATAGCCAAATAGTTACCAATAAGACAAGGCACAATAATGTCAGATCTATATGCACCACTACTGAAACAGCATTTGCGAATATGGACAGCACTGTTTTAAAGAGTGTGTGTGATCGCTTCAGGACAAGATTGGAGGTGGTCATTGCAGCTGAAGGGGGTCGCAATGAGTAATGCTACTCTTTAAAGATACCACTACTCATATGTAAACGGATTTTAATTTTCATTTGTATTTTGTTTTAATAAATTTGATTTTTTTTAAAAAGTTTCATTTACCTGGATTTAATTGCTGCACCCTGTATGTAATGGACCATCATTCCTGTGATCCACATAACTGTGTTCATCTTATGAAATGAAAAAAAAAACGTTTCCTCTCAAGAAATGCAATGTTGGAAGAGACAGCTGTATGTGTAGTGCACTGCATGAACACTATGATCTTCCTTGCCAGAGTCTAGACAGCCAACGATTTGCTGGTGACCACCCAGTCTGTATTCAGCAAGCCGCATTGTTGACACATGAATGAAGATGCCAAACATATGGTGTACTTTTTTCATTTGTTTTTAACCCCCTAGACTGTTGTTAACTAGACTGTTGTAGGTAGGTGGGGATGGTGAGCTATGCACGACACCACTTGCTTATTAATGGTAGAATGTTTCTGTTCCACATTATTCTGGGTGATCTGTTGACGAAGCAGATGGTACATGACCTTTGATGTCAGCTGTCGGGACATCGGTAAACGCTCCTGATTGTAGCTGTTCAATGATGAACGTGCACATGTATATTTATGGGGGTGATATTTGTGCAATACTGACCAAGGAAGATGCAGTAGTGGTACTAGTTCTTCGTTGATCATCCCTGTGAGGAGTGATTCCTGTTGTGCCACCATTTGTGCATGGTATTAATGTACATGGCATGGGCCATCTTGTGGATATTGACTAACCCAACGCCCCCTTCTTGCACTGGGAAGGTATGTGTGTCCCAAGCTTGCATAGTACCCAAAAGCTGCCTGAATCCTCATAGCATCATGCACATCAAGAGTAGAAGGTGTGTCCAGTGACACATCATGGGAGCGAGATAAAGCATTTAGTCATACAGATGTGTGAATTCTGAGCAACAACCATTGGTTGTGGTCCACAGCTGTTCCTGCCATCTCCTTATCAAAAACATGACCAACATCAGAGGGTTTGCACCACCAGTAAGGATACTCCTCTTCCTGGTAATAGCCCATGCTTGAATTGTGATTTTTGAAAGATGACCTTGCTGCCAACTGCCATCCCATACGTCTGCAGCCAATCCAGTGCTGAGAGAGAATCCCCATAATTCCAGACGAGGAACACAAAGTCATCTGTGTGTGCTCCACATTTGAGTGATAGATGCTGCAGAGAGATACCAGTAAGTCAGTGGCAAAGGCCTATGAGACACAGTTCTAAGGCAACTGTATATAGGAGGGTCGACAAGGGGCAACCCTGTCTGATAGATCTTAAGATCTTAAAGTACTCTGTTCCCTCTCCATTGATCACCATCACTGATCTGGCGTCATGCAGCAGCCACAACACTGCAGTGATCGGTAATGGAAAGACACCCATCCTGTCCATCACTGCCACAAGGTACACATAATCCATCCGATTGAAGGCATGATCAAAATCTATAGCAACCAGTGCTCCTCAGAGTGACATGCTGCTATGGCAGTGACAACTTCTCAATAATCTTCCAAGGCTATGTGGATATTACTGATGCTGTCAAGACATGTCTGATTGACATGTCTTCGATCAGCCAACAATGTTTCAATATGACTGCCTGGTATGTGCATGAGGATTTTGTACTCACTATTAAGGAGTGTCAAAGGGCTATATTCACATGGTTGTTTGCCACCACATGGGTTGGGTATAGGGATCATGAGTCCTTCCATGAATTTAATGGGAACTGGTACTTATTGCCACAGGAGCTCATTAAACATACATAACCACATTGGTGTCATAATAGTCACAAAGGCATGGTAAAATTCCGATGGGAATCCATCAGGGCCTGGGGACTTGCTGAAGGCACCTCTTGTAACTACTTTGTCTACCTCCTCATGCATAATTTCAGATAACACAACTGCTTCCCCGTTCACATGCACTGCATTTGGAGTTTCACTCAGGATGGTTCCCAGCTCCCTCTGGCCCTCCATGACACTCACATAGAATCTGCTAAAATGATCTATGAAAACCTGTGTTATGCCCCTTCGTGTTGAAAAACAACAGCTGTCGCTATGATCGATCTCATGTATTAACGTCCATTTTCTTCTTCCTTCCTTCATCACACAATGCATTGAGAGAAGTTAGTTGCACAGGCAATCCTGCAACCTTCTATGTAACATCATACCCACTGTCCTCAGCATCGCAAGTTGTAAAAGTTTGGCCTTCAGTTGGGGGACGGCTGTCTGGAATTCTAGTGTAAATGGTTGAGCAAACAGTTCCCAGGGGGCCATAAAGTAAAAGTCAGTGGTTGTGCACTGCCATTGAGAAACACTCTTCCCATAACCTATGAACATTCTCCATAAATCTGGCTTTGCATGCTCTCTTCACCACTGTAGGTCACAACCATAAGAATTATTCAATGGACGCAACCATGCCACATGTCCTGTGCCACGTGTTGGCATTCTGAATCTCACAGGTGGGAGATGTTCATGTTCCAGTTACCCCTCTGGCCCCATACCTGCTGTCTAGCAAGTGTAGCCATACAAATGTATGCCTCATGGCCTGTCAACATGGTTCACCAGATTTCTGTGTCTACCGTCGACATCACTAACTCCTTTGAAACAGAGATCTGATCCAAATGGCTCAATGAGTGGCTTGTGAAAAATGTATATCCCACTTGGTTGAGATACTTCAGTTCAGGTGTATCAATTAATTCCATCTTGTTGATGAGCTCCCAAAGTTCTTGGCTAGGGCTATAGTTAGGATGTTGGTCCTACCCTCCAAGTACACAATTAAAATCTCCACTGAGTATGTAAGCATTGTATCATCCCCAGATCAACAGTGTAACCTCAAAGGCATAAAAATATGCACATTTCCTTGTCTTATCAGGGCCTGATGATGGGGATATATTGATCAAACGTATACCACCTATGGTAATGGTTGTACCATGGGCTGAAGGCAAATACTCAACTCTGTCTGCACGATCCCTTCCTTCAACAGTATTGCAGTGCCAGTGCCTCTCTCACCACACAGGGAGCAGTAAATATCATAAATGTAAAAGACTGAGGGGGGAAACACACAAACTTCATGAACAGTGCTATGTCTATGTTTGCAGCCCATAACATGTCACTGAGCATCTTGATGTTTACTGATTTCATAATGCTATTGATGTTAACAGACCCTATCCAATAAGCTTGTTGCATGTCTGTCAATATAGATAGGGCACCTTACAGTCACTAATACTTCTGTACACATGCTGCATTGTTTATCCTGTTCCCAGCCATCCCTCATGTGGTTTGTCATTACTCTGCGCAATCTCCTGGTCTTACTCTGGAGAGTGTGTGGGTGTTGCTCCTCCAGCATAATCTGTTCCCCACTGGGGTGGGACCTGTGACCAGCCCCCAGCATCCCATTGTTGTTGTGTGCCCTAGTCCCTCCAGTATCCTGTTGCCATTGATCAGACTCCTCCTTTGTCTCTGGAGTACTGTCATGGGAAGGTTGTGTTGCTGTCCCACTGGGCATTCCTGCATCCCTGCTTGGCTTGGCAGTTCTTCTGTATCTATGGTCATCTGCTCTGTAACCAGAAATGCCTTAGCATTGCCTTCTGGATCTGGCTGTTCATTCTCCACCATGAGGCAGCACTTCTTCCATCATTTTGGTGATTGCTGCTTCTGTGGCTGAGCCTTGGGACCATAGGTCAGCATGGCCTCTTGATGTTCATGGAGGTCTTCAGAATTGTGTACTGTCAAATTATCAATGTCCATAAGTGCCACAACTGAAGGGCATCCTGCAAGTGTGTTAGGTGGTCCAGTCCACTGTCATCCTTCCATGGTTCACTGTGATCTGCCTCTAGCTGTATGTTCTGGTACGTTTTTGTTGCGTGTCCTACCTCATCATGTAATCCCATGACATAGGTCTTTGGGAGCTTAGTCAGATGCAGTTTGATTGGTGGATCATCCCATGGCAGCATAACAACCTTCATTGGGTACGCTCACAATGTGCATGACGCTCCTTCCCACACCCAGAGCACATTTATGGTTGTCCGTCATAGATGACAGTTGCCCTACAATCAGCGATGTATAGGCATGATGGAACATGTTTTTGTAGTTTGATCGGTATTTGTCTGATGTCACTGAGAACAAATACATTTTAAACTCGCTCATTTGTCAGCCATATGAGATAGAATTGTTCCGTAATGACGCGATACGTCTATCACCAATTCTTCTGGCACTTCGAATGGAAGCTCAAACACATGGATTGTTCATGGTCCCACACATGCATATTCAACTGCAGCTACTCCAACATTCCTGTCTAAATGACAGAAATGAAAACATTGTCAGTGTTGGACTAGGAGTTTGTCTTAAGCCACCTCATTAATGAGGCTGACATAGACCACGCTGCTGACTATGGATATGTATATTCCCACTAGAATGTCAGGTTTGACTTTTATGTCATCCCATAAATAACATTCTATCTCAAAAGCATTCGATTAAGCATATTCCTTAAAAAAACTAAATTTCAGTGTAGATTTGTAGAACAACAAGGCCATGATTCATTCTATGTAATACCATGGCACACCACTACACACTTAGTGTAAATATCTCCTGCACACATGTTTGGCAGGAGTGTAAACTCCATCCAAACCACTGCTTTGCTGAAGGCTGACTGACCACATCCAGACATAGTGGCCATTGCAACTGCATGGAGTGCTCTTGCACATCTTCCATCAGACCCAAATTCTCAACTTATCCATGCGCTACAAATGTAGTGCCCCTGCCCATTAGTCTCATTACTTGTGACATTTTGCCAGTTTCTGTAAGAGGTCAACCTGCTGTGTACCCTTGCGGAAGAGATCATTGGCCCTCTTCACCTTAGTTATACATATATATATGGTGTCTGTTCTTTCATATAGGTCAGTGATTCCTTTGTGGAGAAGGAGGAGAAGATGAGTGTTTAACATCCGTCCAACATTGAGATCATTAGAGATGGAGCAAGAGCTCAGTTTAGGGAAGGATGGAGAGGGAAAGCTGCCATGTCCTTTTGAAAGGAACTATCCCGTCATTTGCTGTAAGCAATTTAGGGAAATTATGACAAAGCTAAATCTGAATGGCTGGTTATGGGTTTGACTCGAGATGCTCCTGAATGTGAGTTCAGTGTGTTAACCGCTATGCCAGCTCACTCAGTAATTCCTTTGTGTATTAAATATGTTCTACTTCCATGAGTTTACATAAAAGCTCATTTTCCCATCTAATATGTAAGCCAACAAAAATTCACTGTTATTATCTATTATCTCTTTTGGCCTGTCATTTTATTGGTGGTAAAGATGAAACTTGATATTGTAATGAAAATTTGTAACCGAGACATTAAATGATATGCTAAGTTACTGTAACTACTATTTACAAGTGTTATTTATACAACACCACTGTTTACCATTATATGGCTCTTACAATGCATATTTTCCATATGATCATTTTACTTTATTGACAGTGCAAGTTAAAGTTGTTTGTCCTTTGTTTTCCTTATGCTACACTCATAGATTGTTGTTTGTTGATAGTAATTAGTACTGTTAACTAGTGTTCCATTTGACTTCACCAACAACTGTGTTAGAGATCATCTTATGTTTTTACTCATGGATTTTAGGCTTTTTTGTCTTCTAAGGCAACATTGGTTTGAGATGGCAGATACCTGCTAACCATCATGAGAGTATATGCAATTTAGCTAAGTTTTTCAAGGTATTTTCAAAATCTGGTTATGTTGCATTCCACATTTTGTTACAATGGGTATCCAAAAGTGAGAAATATGGATTTTAAAACCAACACATATGATTTTATGAGTACTGTATATGTTGATATTCAGAGTTACAAGATTTATATTTTGATTTTTTGGTTTGTGTGTATTACATATGGGTTTTTTCTGTTTGTTCAGTCTTCCAGTTGATGATAGTTGAAATGACAAAAACTGTCCAAGAATAAATATAATATATACAGCCAAAGGCAAGTAAAATGCTTTCCTATAAATATCTCACAGCTGTAGCTACTTACCTTCATAAATTTTTAATCACATACAAGATGTCCTATGGTACAGGGTTGTAACCCAAAGTGACTTCTTTGGAGTCCACCCAGATATTGCACAAAGCCATGTGTGTTCTCTGGTCAGAGGTGTTACTCATGCTAGCATTCCCACACATATCTCACTGTTAGTGTGTAATATTGTTAAGGTATGCAGGCTTCAGAGTTTTCCATTTACAGCCTACATATATACCACAGGTATGTGGTGGATGGTGTTTGGTACAGATTTTAGTGGCTTTTTATGCCCTAAATGCGCATTGGGCAAATTCATAGAGACTGTCTGATTGTGTTCTAATCTCTCTTACCCTATTCCTACAGCCTCTATGTGAAATTTACAGAGGTGGCAGTAAACGAATTATAGCACAATCTACCTCAAACTCCCATTTCTTATGCTGGTAAGTAGTGGGTATTCTTCAAGTTTTTAATGTCCCTGATAAGACCTACTGAGTAATCAAATGTCAAACTACACTAATTTCAAATTTAAGGCTGCTCTATTCAATGACCACATAAAATTTTACTTTAAAATCACCTTTTTGTAATTGAAAACAAACCAACACTTTCCACTGACAATGGGCATCACACTAAAGATGTGATGAGCAGTATTTGTTTGTAGTGACTGCTGCTACAAATTGAAAAATAGTCCACCAAAAAAACCAGAGAAAATATACCTGGTTACTATTATGAGGGATATGCTGCATCTCTGATCATGTTGTCTGGATACACTCATAATATAGATTACACATCACTAGGAGTGTAGCAAATTTACCCATACACTCTGCTCCAATAATTTTTGTAATTAAGTGAGGTGTTGTTAAACATAATACATATACTCAAAAAGTTTCAGCACCCATTTTAGATGCTACCAGACGCTGGCCTAGCAAGATGAAATGATGACCTGATCCATCTCTTTTTGATGTCATGTAATCTCGGGATGTGTATTTACATGTGTTTTTGGATAATGATCTAGAAAACAGGGCATTTCAGAATTTTGGGAGTAAATCAGCAAAATTGTAACAAATAGCCCCAAAACAGTAGACAGCATTGGAAGAAAGTGGTCATACAAGGAAAACGGTTGTACATTGGAGTACTTGCAGAAATGTCTTTGGTACAAATTGAAAAACGAAATTGCATAAAAGGTTGAGGCACATGTCAGCTGTATGCATATGACAGGAGTGCTATCGTGTTAATGGCAGGAGATGATATTGAAGTTGTGTCCATGCCTTTACACTGTAACACTTGGATCACCAAAATGATCATGTTTGATGGTGTTCCTGGGCGAATTATATGTTTCCGCCTATTGCCAGCTTTGTCAAACATCATCATTTTGGTGGTTCAGCCATTGTAGTGTCAGGAATCATATGTTGCAAGGTAGCACTGTAACTCACCAGTCAATGTTATTTGGACACTGTGCTTCTTTCCTTTTTTCAGGGGTGCAATTGACTCTGACTTCATTTTGTTAGATGACAATGTGCAACTGCATAAGTGCACAGATCAAGGAGCTCTTGAAAAGATATTTGGTGATTGGACTGGTGTGCCCATTCCTCTGATTTAAATCCCATCCAGCACATGTGAGGAGAATTATTGCAGCATGTGTCCACATGTACCAACCACCATCCAGCAGTTGTCGACTGCACTGGTGGAGAAATGGAACACCCTACCTCAAGAACTCTGTACCAATCTTGTGGCCAGCGTGTGAACATGCTTCAGAGCATGCATTTGCCATTTGCAGTGATCACATACCCTATTAAGAATTATGTCTGCTGTTTGTAATGTTAAAAGGAACCTCAGCTGGAGAAGACACAGGTGTCATTAGTAGGGGAGGATGTTGTAGTTGTACCCATGTACACAGTATTGTTCAGGGGGTTTGGAGTGTAGGACTGGGAACAGTTTTCATGTTTTGGTGGTTTTTTAGTTACTGTTGGAGGGAAAAATGTTTGTTGGGTGATAGGTGGTGGGACATGGCATTGTTGAGGGTTACATGAAGGTTGTGCAGGTTCTTCAACATGGCTTGCACCAATTGGTATGTTGCCTCTTGTTGATGGGATGCTCTGGACATCAGGCATTGCCAATGATGTTTGGTGCATTGTAATGTGTGTGTGTGTGTGGCAAGCGGCGATTTTTTGCTCAAAGAGAACTGAGAAGAGAAAGATATGCATAAGTTGGTTGTGGTGGGACAGACGTCATGGGTAGGGGAGGACAGACAACGGGTGGTGGGCAAAAGAACATGACCTGTATAGTGACAGTGGGAACAGGAGATGGGAAAGTATAGATTACTGAAGTCATGAATGATGTTAAGCAGTGTGTACAGTTGTGAGGATGATGATGATGGGCTGTAGTGGATTTGTAGAAAATGAGGAAGTGGGTGGTGATGAAATGTCTCTGAGGTGGTAGGGGATGACAGCATTAATGTATGAGGCAATGACAACAGCAACAGATGACAACTCTGACAGTGATGACAGTGGTGGCAGGTATATGGGGACGGACATGAGAAAACAGTGACAAATGCGGTGACAGCTATCAACCAAGCAGGAAAGGGTGGCTGCAACCAGTCTAGTTGAGGCAATATAGTTGAAGAGTGTGAAAGGGACAGCTGCCATCTGGAATTTTTGCTTAGGTAAGAGGCATTAACCCATTTTTTTTAAAAAAAAGCTTGTTTTCTTAATCACTACCCTCATCTGAAATCTTTAATGTTGAGAACTGTTTGTGTGTTGTTTGGAGGGTGACTGAAAAGTAGCTGAAAGCTATTTGGATGTGAGTGATCAACACAAATGCACCTATTTCAAGCATGCCGTGTTGCACTTTTTTTACCACAATTTTGTTTTCATAATGGATGCAATAGTATTAACCTTAGAACAAAAAGCTTCAAGAGCATCATTATAGTAATAGTCACTTCTTTGGATTTATTGATTTTCTTTTTCCTTGAGTTATCATGTTTCTAAATGTCTGTGCAATGTTTAGCTTCAGTTTCATAGCCTGAGATTCTTTACTAATGCTTTCCTAAAGATAGTGAGGAAGACCGCACTGCAGTTTCTTCTCTAAATCCTCGCACAAACAAAAAAAATGGCTGACATTGAAATAAGTGTCCAAGGAATAGAAAAGCAACTGAAATCACTCAACAGAGGAAAGTCCACTGGACCTGATGGGATACCAATTCGATTCCACACAGAGTATGTGAAAGAACTTGGCCCCCTTCTAACAGCCGTGTACTGCAAGTCTCTAGAGGAACGGAAGGTTCCAAATGATTGGAAAAGAGCACAGGTTGTTCCCATTATCAAGATGGGTCGTCGAGCAGATGCACAAAACTATAGGCCTCTATTTCTGACATCAATCTGTTGTAGAAGTTTAGAACATGTTTTTTGCTTGTGTATCATGTTATTTCTGGAAACCCTGAATCTACTCTGTAGGAATCAACATGAATTCCGGAAACAGCGATCGTGTGAGACCCAACACACTTTATTTGTTCATGAGACCCAGAATATATTAGATACAGGCTCCCACATAGATGCCATTTTCCTTGACTTCAAAAGGCGTTAGATACAGTTCCGCATTGTCACCTGATAAACAAAGTAAGAGCCTATGGAATATCAGAACAGCTGTGTGGCTGGATTGAAGAGTTTTTAGCAAACAGAACACAGCATGTTGTTCTCAATGGAGAGAATCTAAAGACGTTAAAGTATTCTCTGGCGTGCCACAGGGGAGTGTTATGGGGCCATTGCTTTTCACAATATATATATAAATGACCTAGTAGATAGTGTCAGAAGTTCCATGCGGCTTTTTGCAGATGATGCTGTGGTATACAGAGAAGTTGCAGCATTAGAAAACTGTAGCAAAATGCGGATCCTTTATTGTATGATTATATGATAGCGGAACAAACACTGGTTACTTGTGTAAAATATCTGGGAGTATGTGTATGGAACGATTTGAAGTGGAAAGATCATATAAAATTAATTGTTGGTAAGGCGGGTGCCAGGTTGAGATTCATTGGGAGAGTCCTTAGAAAATGTAGTCCATCAACAAAGGAGGTGGCTTACAAAACACTTGTTCAATCTATACTTGAGTATTGCTCATCAGTGTGGGATCCGTACCAGGTCGGGTTGACAGAGGAGATAGGGAAGATCCAAAGAAGAGTGGCACGTTTCATCACAGGGTTATTTGGTAAGCGTGATAGTGTTACGGAGATGTGGCAATCTCTGCAAGAGAGGCACTCTGTATCACGATGTAGCTTGCTGTCCAGGTTTCAAGAGGGTGCGTTTCTGGATGAGGTATCGAATATATCACTTCCCCCTACTTATACCTCCTGAGGGAGATCACAAATGTTAAATTAGAGAGATTCAAGCACACACGGAGGCTTTCCGGCAGTTATTCTTCCCGTGAACCATACGCGAGTGGAACAGGAAATTGAGGTAATGACTGTGGCACATAAAGTGCCCTCCGCCACACACCGTTGGGTGGCTTGTGGAGTATAATGTAGATGTAGATGTAGATAGTGATAAATTGACATGCAGTGACTCAACTCTTTCCCAAATTTTCCTGGATATGTCATGCACACATTGTCATGAATAATCAAGCAACTGGAATATATGTTAGTGGAAATGACTCCCATGTCTTTATAGGCAGGACTTTGTAGCATTATTAGTGCGGTTTCTTTTATTGAAAGATTGTCCATGTAAGGGATACTCGCACAAAAATTTGCTTAAATGTTTTGAAACACATTAAAGCTGAACTCTGAATGTTTGAAAAAATGTTTTAAGGCTACAAGGTGTCTACATAGAAATTTCATTAACAATGCCAAATGAATGTGGAGTTGGGATTAGTTCATTCAACAAATCATGTCAACAAAAATCATCAGCTCTGCAAACACTTTCAACGCAAAACATTGTTTTGCAGTTAAATAATGAAAATAAGCATGGAACAGAATGGGAAATGCCAGACGTGGACTTTTACACAGTGCTAAGCACTGTGACGAGACTGTTCTTGCCAAAGGGCAACAGAAAGTAGGATGGGCTAAGTGGCAATTGTTTGTGAAGCTAACATATGCAACAGTGAAGAATATGATTGTTCACTGTTAGATAAATTACAGTCAGAGAAAATAGGAAAAATAACTTTAAGCAACACACACAGAGAAATAATGGAAAATCCAGGATGGAATGTAACAAAATTACGAAATGGAAAGTTGCTGTTCACCATATAGCGAAGATGCTGCGTCAGAGATAGGTACAACAAAAAGACAGTCACAAATAAAGCTTTCAGCCAGCAAGGCCTTGTCAAAAATAGATGACAGACACACAAACATACACTCATACAAACATAACTCACCCACACATGACTGCAGTCTCTGGCAACTGAAGCTTCAGTTACAAGACTGCAGTCATGTGTGAGTAGCTTTTGTGTGAGTGTGTCTTTGAGCGTCTGTTGTCTATTTTTGATGAAGGCCTCACTGGCTGAAAGCTTTTTTTGTGACAGTCTTTTTGTTTTCCTTATGTGCAACTCAGCATCTATGCTACACAAAGAAATAAATGAGATGTTCTGCTGAAAAAGTATTTTTAATTGTGAAAATTTGAAATAACCATAAATTATTTAAATTTTAAAAGAAATAGGCCTTTTTCTTCAGTATGAAGTGTAGGGTTTCCAAGACTGGACTATGGGATTCCATGTTCTCAGCTGACACAATGTGTCACTGTTTTTTGGACTCTCCTCCGTAGTCAGTCACATGGCCTCCACAGTTTCCTGCGACATTGATGGCCGCCCAGAATGCTTAAACATTCCCAAGTCACCGGAAACTGTTGATCAAACTTTTAATGGTTGTTCACATTGGGACTTCGGTATAATAATGTTGATGAAACTATACTTGATCTGAGCAAAGGGCAGTCTGTTGAGTCTTTGCCTTACAATGATGATTTGTTGTTCTGTAGTCAACATCTTTCAGATTACCTGCAACAAAAGGGACAAAAATTAGCACTGTCCCAGAAATGATTAAGGACTTCTCCTTGGGCACCCTGTATATTTCATCTTCCAACTGTGGAGTGGACATATGTGGGCAGGAGCTCCTCCTATATCCCAACTCTCATGCCTGGCTGGTGGCTTTGCCTTGCCTGAGTGTGGGACAACATAGTGGCATACAATCACCTAACATGGTGTGGAGTGGTTATAGCTGGGAACAGAATGTGCAGCAAACCTCTGTGTTGCCTCCCAACTTGCACAGCAGTGTGATGAAGACAATTGGTCCAGTGTAACTGTTTCTATTAAAATGTTGCCACAGCACAAGTGTTTAGTGAAATGCCTATTTGCTGTACATAAGTAAATTAAAGTCCCCTGCTGTGATTCTGCCTGTGAGTTAGGGGTAATCTCAGGAGCTAAAATGCGCGTCATTTATGTTGGCGGCCAAGTTTAGGATCGTTCTGCGCATCTGACGTCACAAAACACAGTCAGCCAATGAACAGAGAACGACATTGCCAGATCTCGACTGCAGTGCAGAGCATGGACTAGTGTCTTCAGTTTTAGTAACGTTCAGTCATAAATAAAGTAATAGAACAAAAGCAATGTCTTGATAGCAGGCTTTCTTTTATAGAAAGTTTGGAAAACACATTCTTTACACCAATTGCTTCATATTCTATTAATTAATTAAACCAAACAAGCAATAAGACTCCTAATTCAGGCGATAGCAAGGAAAGGTGTTTGTATCAATCTCACGAACCGCTTTTCCGCAATAAAGAATGGCGGTAATTGTTTATTTCCTATTGTACTTCGACGAAGCGTGAGTAATTCATAGTCATACCAACAGTGTTTTTCAGTATTTTGCATGACATGTTAGAGTCCTCATGGCGTTATGTATTCAGACGAGCTTACTTAGTGTAATGGTAAGGTGTTTGGCTTTCTATGCGAAAGGTTAAGAGTTCAAACCTTGTGCAGTGCCTAACACTTACATTATTTAAAAACAATATCGAAGTGCCTTACTTCACGAATTATATTCGTTTGAATGCAATTTTTTGAAATTTCTAGTGCTTTGTCTCTTCATTAACCCTCCCCGCATTCCGTGCTGTGCGCTATTTTGTCATCACTGCACTGCTCGCCTGTACAGACACATCGTGTTCCCACTGCTTTGACACACTTATCATTCGGTTTCAAAAAAACTATTTGGCCCAAAAATTTGATTTTTACATGTCTTCTTGACTAATACCTTCCCCCCATAAATGACTTAATTTTGTTTCGATGTTCAATGCAGTTATTATGCAGCATTAAATGTAGTAAACCATTACACGAAATTTTGAAGAGTTTGCAGAGGTAGAAGTCCATGGCGTATACTTTCCGTATGGTCGATTTTAGTTGCCACAATGTTGAGAATGAAATGTGGACAAGATACCTAAATTTCATATAAAATTTACTGTATAACAATATCTCATTTAAGTACCACATATGTGTCGTAAGTAATATTGAGAAATATTCCGTCTTTTGCGACTGTAATAAAAGTTTTATTTACACCGAACGCGTTTGGCTTTATTTTAAAGCACTTCAATCAGTGAAAGGTATGGCACATACACAATGGTACTCATGTTCTCTCTCTTGTTTTTGTTCCACAGTCACAGTTTTACCAATGGTACCGAAATATATTCCTCTTCTGCAACGGTAATAAGCGACTTATTTAGACCAGACGCGTTTCTCTCTTTGAAGCATCTTCAGTGGACAGTATTTTGTCTCCTCCATTACCAAGTCACCTTTCGTAGTTTTGTGCTGCGGTAACACAATATTCAACGTTTGTGTTGGCTGATCAGTGCTTTAGCAAATAAATGATGTTTGTGTGTGCCACACACAAAAATTATATTTGACATAGCTCAGAGCAATTCACTGATAGACAGTTTGTTCAAGTCCTAATGTTTTTGTAAGTCCACAGTTTTGTTTAATGTATTTTGTCTACTTCCTTTTGACTGATTGAAGTGTTTTAAAATAAAGCTAAGCATGCTCAGTGTAAATAAAACTTTTGTTAGAGTCGCAAAAGATGGAATATTTCTCAATATTACATACGACACCTATGTGGTACTTAAATGAGATATTGTTATACAGTAAATTTTATATGAAATTTAGGTATCTTGTCCACATTTCATTCTCAACATTGTGGCAACTAAAATCGACCATACGGAAAGTATACTCTATGGACTTTTACCTGTGCAAACTCTTCAAAATTTCGTGCAATGGTTCACTATATTTAATGCTGCATAATAGCTGCATTGAATATCGAAACAAAATTTAAGTCATTTATGGGAAGAAGGTATCAGTCAAGGAGATGTGTAAAAATCTAATTTTTGGGCCAAATAGTTTTTGTGGAATCGAATGATAAGAGTGTCAAAGCAGTGGGAACATGATGTGTCTGCACAGGCAAGCAGTGCAGTGACTATATCGCGCACAGCGTGGAATGCAGGAAGCACGTCATTGTAGCAGCGAAAGGATTAATGCGGCCGTGGTGGCTTTATTTCATGAACTGTGCACTCCCCCTTAAACGTAAGCTTGCGAACTATGCTATACTATGGTGCTGCTTCTATTGGCACGTGCGTCGTGTGCAACTGGCAACGCAGCAATCTCCCGCGTCTGGGCGGGCATGTGCGAGCCGCCAAGATAAAAGAATTGAACTATAGTCAAGGGATTTTGACGCAATTTTCACTAATACATAGACTGACTTGCACAAAATGTTTGCATATATATATAATGTTTGTTAAACTGGCTGAACCACATAAATCAAAGTCCCCTACTACTGTGAAAATAATGCCATTGCCATCTGGTGATGAATGGCTGAATTCCTTACAAAAACAATACCTCACAAAGATTGGTGCTGCTGTCTGGTGGTGAACGGTCCCTTGCACTAATATTGTGTGACAAAGGATGCTGTGTACAAATGT
Organism: Schistocerca gregaria; assembly: GCF_023897955.1. Classification (NCBI taxonomy): domain Eukaryota; kingdom Metazoa; phylum Arthropoda; class Insecta; order Orthoptera; family Acrididae; genus Schistocerca; species Schistocerca gregaria. The sequence goes on along the minus strand of NC_064927.1, from coordinate 243,378,962 downwards.
TGTGTGACAGAGGGTGCTTCTTACCAACCATATGTGGCATGTTTGTTATGAATGGTATGTGGTGAAGGTTGCTTCATGGCAATCTTTCATTGCAGAGGGTGGATCCTACCATTGCTACATGGCAGAGTTTGCTTTGTAGTGATGTTACACTCGAAATGCAGGAAAAGGTTACACACAAAAAGCAGGTTGCACCATATTGGAATTGGAATTGGCCAACTGGCAAGTGACTGGATCTCACATTAGAATTTTAGTAATAGTTACATGCAGTGGCCCATAAACAAAATTACTATTACATTAGGAAAGTTGTCCAGCCATAGATACTTAGCTCTATCCATACAAAGCTGAGGTGGATTGCTAATAGTCTAAAAAAATCCCTGTTTCAGAGTAATTGATGAAACAAGTAATAAAATGTGTGCTATTTGTAATAACTTGCCTAACTGTTTTATAAATCATTCCTGCTTCACCATAATTGTTTAATAAAATGCCAGCTGTCTTGAATTGTGCCAAAATCTTAGACAAGGGGAAGTGAAGGGAGAGGCGAAGGGAAGGTTTTGACCTTGATCCTCATGACACTGATAGAACCCCATTGCCTGTCCTCATACCCTTATTTATCCCCTATTTGTAATGACTTCAGTTGTCCACTTCTGTTGACACAATTTTTTTTTTTTTTTTGTGAATACATAATTTTGTTGATGAAACTGTAACATTGAATAATTTGTTAACTGTGACAACTCCCTCTTACATACTTTCACAGTATGTATAATTCAAGTTATTATTATATTGCATATTTATAGTGTTTTTTGTTATTTAATTCAATGAAACACATAAAAATAAGAGAGAAATATATCAACGCCACACACTGTCCCAGTATCTGAAATAGTCCAATGATGCTCAGGCAGTTTTCTGAGTCCATTCCTAAAAAAAAAAAAACAAAAAAAAAAAAAAAAAGAAAAAAAAAAAAAAAACAAGAAATGCAGACATAGTTTTCTGACCATATAAATTCTAACAGGGAGTCAGAAGCAGAAAGAACAGTCCAGCGTAGCACTCACTTTGGCATTTCCAGCACTGCGGTAGGCAATGACTGGCATATGAGGTATGACACAGAGAGAGCACACTGGTGCCATCGCACACTGGTGCCATTGAAAAGAATTCTCATCTCTTTCTGCACAGGATGCATTATGCATCTGCCTTATAATTTGTACACCACTGTAGTTCACTGGATGCTGGCAGAAACAAACAAATGACCTACTTTCTGGTTCATGAACAGAGTCTAGTGCCAAACGGAACTGTCTGATCAGTGACTGTTCAATACAAATGACAACCATGCTGCAGATGGTGTAAATCTACATCTCAGAGTTACAAAAGTGTGAGCTGCACCTCTTAAATACATAAACATGCAAGGAATTTGAGTATGAAACTACAGATGCACACAGAAAAAGCTACATACGTAAGTTGCTACTCTTCTAATGGGTCACAAACATCTTCATGAAAGGCACATGGCTGGATTCAAATCCTAGCCTGACACAAATATTTTCATCATATCTTTTCAACTTCTAGCATGTGTATTCTCAACCTCCTGTGAAAAATAAGTTTGATTGTTAATGTCTCCTCATGTGTTGTTGACATCAATGACAAGTGGTGATTTTGACTTCCGGTCAGATAAGGGACTTCTTATCACATAATTTCAAGTTCAAACATGGCACTCCTAGCTACCCGTGAAAAAGAATTCAGTAGTCAACGTCTCTTTGTATGTAATGAGCAATGGTGATATGTGCAGTGTTCCACTTCCAGTCTGCACAGAAATCTTCATCGCATTATGTCTAGTTCGAGTATGTGCAGATTTTGCTACAGGTGAAAGAATCTCATATTTAACATCCTTTTGTGGACAGAAAACAATGGCAATAGGTACCAGGTTTGAATCCTGAGTGTAGTAAAAATTACTCATTTGTCTCTTCATTTCAGGTTCAAACATTTCATTGCTGGTGAAAAAGTTCAATTCTGGTATCTATTATGTGACTATGCTGTGTGAACAATGTGATGAGGTGCTGGGTTCAAATCCTTGTCAAACACAAAACTGTACATCACATTTTGTCAAGTTTAAACATCTGCATATTTTGTTACTTGTGAGTGAAACCATATTTAATGTCTTTTGTGATTAGTTGATGGGGAAATAGCTGCTGGGTAGGAGCATAGTCCAGTACAAAAATTTGTCATGTACCTTCAAGTTCAGATTTTCTACCTGATGCTGGCTAAAAGTTGGATGTTTCACATCTCTTTATGACTAGTTTCATGAAAGGGTTCATGTGATTACTTCCAGGAAACCACAACTATTTACAGCTCTGCTGTTCAGTTAAGACTGTTTTCCATTTCCAGTTATTTCAATGGAATGTCATGCACTATGCATTCTTTCTTGGAATGCATGTCTCAAAAATAAATATAGTTTATGGCACAATTAAATCTTATCTGAATGTTCAAAAACTCACTGCAAAGCATTTACACATATAAATCAAGATATTATATTATGGTCTTCAGATTATATGACTTTATAGTTAGAACACTAAAAACATGAATTTTTAATGACAGCTTTATTTTATTATGGTTAAACTAAAGTACAGTTCTCTCATTATCTAACAGAAACACAAAATGTACATACATACAAGCAAAATAGTTCTGACTTTATGTAGAAACTCTGTACAAACATATTTACTCTATCTGTTTATATCTTTAATTGACTTTGTTACAATATAAAACAACTCTAAATATAAACGAATTTTAACAGCAGAACAAACAGTCCATCATGCGTGCTGGCCTAACAAGTGACAGTAAGCAGTAACAAAAGAAACATAAGCTATACACACATTACCATGTCTTACACAAAAACAACAGCAGCCCACACATTTAGGCATATACTTTCTTTTGGAATCTTCACACATCCAGTTTGAGACGGTTTATTTAAAGACATGTAAGTCAAAACTATATGTTATGGGTTTTAAATGTATGTGATGGTCACAGAAATCATGTACTTCTAAAACCAATTAGAGTACATGTATCATTTTATTTCTGAGCAGTAGTTTCTGAGCTTCCTGAATGATACAGAACCAGACAGAGCTGCAGATAAGACAAGCATTTTTAGTTTGTACTTCTCTTTTCAAAGAACCTCATCTTCAAATTACCATTACGGAAAATGCCAACATGAAACAACAGATTTGGGAACATGTTATTCAATACAAGGGGAGACTTGAGCTTTCTCTTGGAACAAATAAAGGAATTCCATTGTCATTAACAGTCTTCTGTGTTCTTATGTTACTAACACAATAAATGAATAGGTACAAAAGAGAAATGTAATTGCATCACAACATTTCCCTTATTGTTTTGTAATCCATTAGCTACTTAACAAAAAGAAACCAAACATAAGATGTGATGGTAACCATGACACAGACTTTAAATTTTAAATTGATGTACCTAACAGGGGTTGAGAGGGTAGTTCTGCTGGCCCTGTGCTGAATGACATGTTACCCCAATACAAGAAGTAAATATGCAGAAGCATACTTCAGAAGATAGTGACAAAATTGAGCAACATTGAATTGATTAGATGCAGCAGTTCTGAGTAATTGTTTTAGTCCCACTACAGAGAAAATCATCTCACTGTACAAAAAATAATAAAGTCAGTTTACTATTACAATAGGTCCCTATTCCTCCAAGTGGTACGTCAACCAGTCATTTAAATGTATAATCGCTAACACTTTACAGCATCACAGCTGATTTGTAAAACTGCAGAATTTCTATAGTTATATTTTATAATTTAAATATTTAACAATCACCATAGAATGACTCATGGATCAGAAGTGAGTCAAACATGTAACTGAAATGAAGGAAATGGAGAGATACACTAAATTTTGTATGAATCTTCGTTAGTCATAGCATGTCTGACTAACAAATTTTGCCACATTCATAGGCATGGAAAACACTTTCTTCTTTACAATCAAAATTCATGACACCTAATAAACATGTTTCCAATTAATAAATAATTTACAAACATAACAGCAATATGCCTATTGAGGGTGCAGGGGACAACACAAAATTCTATAATCATTGCAGCTTATCCAGTATATTAGAAGCACAAATGTAGTAAGAAGGTAAAACTGTAGATTACGTAAGTAGGCTGTGAAAAACATTTTTCTTTAGTTTTTTTCTATCCATGAACGAGGTTTTGGAGACTGTAACACATCAGAAGATATTTGGAGCTATTCCACACACAAATGCTTACTAGTATTCATTTTATTTGTAAATATTGACTGCAGGATGACAACAGTTGATTCTTAAGTGGTAAAATAGGTAGCATCCCGGATTTCATTTGTTATATATTCAGTACTGCACTGTTAAAGTTGCCTGACTGAAAACAGAAACTTTCATGAGATATTCACACAGCAAAGATGTTTAAACCTCAGAAGACACTATCTGATTTACAAAATTTAGTTGAGATCTACATGTCTGCAAGGCAGTTGGTATAAATCCAGGATGCATTAAATTTTGTTTTCCAGAAGCAATGTGAAAGCTAAATATGCATATTTATATCTACAAAAAAATATCAAATGAAAGTGTTACATGTATTTATTCTAAAAGTGGAAACAGCTTCATTTTCAAGACAGTTCAAAAAGTAAGATTACTTTCTGATATAATTTCCATATAATATCCACTGGTTTACAAAATCTTGTAACATAATCCAGTTTCCTCAAACTGTGTACATTCTTTTGATTTTCTGGGCAAAACTTTGAAAATAAATATAAAATATACTTATTTTGGTCCCAGAACTACTATATACTGGAGCTGATGGCTAATGAAGCTTCATCTGTGGACAAATAAGCACTATTTTTGTACTTAGTGGATGCACTATGGGTTTGACAATCCTGTAGATGTTTTTAAAAATAATTCAAATCCTGTCACCCTCTGCCAACTGCTGTTTATGAAATAAAACTGGAAATCTGAGCATTAAAAAAATTCTGAATGTATCTGCAAAAATTACATTAATGTAAGGCACATTTCTTTCAGTATCAGCTGTGTTGTATTTATAACTCAAGATGAACTACATTGTCTTCATTACTCATACAGTATAAAAATGCAATACATATTTATGCTTATTGTAATATGACCTATTGTTTTGAACCCACAGGTAGTGTTACGTAATACACAGTAGTCATAATCCATATAACATCAGTACTGTAGTGACTCAAAAAATACACAATATAACTTACAGATTCCAAATGTTCTTGATTCAAACTACTTTCTGTTAATTTCAATGAGCTTTTACACATACGACACTACATATGGATTCCTAAATCTCTGATTTCAGAATGTACTCTGTAACTAAAGAAGTTATAATTGTTTAATAGCTTTTTCCAGCACACTTTCATCCACAACACTGTATGCACCGTAACAGTCTTAAAATGTATTACACAAATAGTTACTCCCACCAGTAAGGAGCTGTTTTCTGTGAAATATTCAGTCTCTATGGCAGGAAGCAGAACCTCATGTCTTAGCTTATTGGTACCTTCAGTTATCAGTACCACAAGAGTACTGCAGTGTCTGTAGAAAGTGCCAAAAGCAATTAATGTGTCTGTGTCTCTAAGCTTTTAGATCCAAGCACCAAGTTCTCGTTCAAGGAGAGCTGCAGCATCAGAGCGCCCCATCAGCCGCAGCACATTGAGCAGATCAGGAACAGCAGAAGGTTCCCTGTGCCTTGCTTCCCATAAATCTAGAATGTGCTCTGTGGGGCTAGCTTTAGTTGCAAAATAGTTGATGTACCTTTAAAAGAAAAGAAATTGATCAGGCTTCCATGGAATGCTGAACACATACTCAAATAATTTCATTTTCATTTATTAAAAGTGAGTTCATATATCTGGGACATGCAAAAAATGATAGAAAAACATTCCAAGGACTCCATGCAGCTTTTCACTGTTAAAGAAGTTGTTTTCTTGTTAGTATGGTGCTTGTTGCTTATGAAACAAATTTCAAGTAAAAGTAAATCTCAAATAATTTATGGTTTATACAACCAGTATTTGAGCAATATGTTGAAAGAACCTAATATCTTGCACTTCACTACAGTGTTTATGTAACTGATAGTATTTCTGCCCCTTCTTTATTAGCTGCAGTGGCAAAAGATTGAGTCTGTTTCTGTCTCTAGCAAACTGGTGACTAATATAACTGCCATGAAACAGATCAATATACAGGGTGATTCTATGATAGTTTTACATACTTTCTGGGACGATGGAGAATGGTAAATGTGTCAATTTGAGGTAGAGGACTGTGGTCCAGAAATTACTGAGATGAACGTGACAAGAAACAAATGTCCAGAAAACATGACCTATAAGAAGCATACCTTAAAGCTATGAGCACTTATTCATCTCTTCTAGGGAACAAGTGCTCATAGCTCATAAGGTAATGCATTTAAGAGCCCATATTTAGTACACATTTTTTCTTTTCTTGGTCCCTACTACATCCTCCCAAAATATAGAAAGCAAAGAGTTTTGCAGTAGAAGAGGTCAATTGTCAGAGGCATCAGAACAATTTTTGGATATAACTATTGTCTTGTCACTTCTGGAATATGGTTCCTTATCTCAAATTGATACAATTACCCTTTTCCATCATCCCTGAAGGTTTTGTAACACTATCCTGGAATCACCCTGCATATGCAGAGCCTCAGGCTGTTGGCCAGGTGTGCCACCAGTTGTAGTCTAGATCATCATTCACAGAGTAACAAGAGTTGCAAAAAGGAGGACAGAACTAAAGTAATGCTTTATATTTTCCATCTGCTCAGATTTTGTAGTAATGTAACAAATCTGATTTTTACACTGGTATTCCAATGTTCTATACTCTTTGAAAATATCAGCATATTGTAGCAATAGTTTTACCATTTGAGAAAATGGCTAATATTGTGCATATCAGATGAAAGGCTATTGTAGAATTTCTCATTATCGAAGATGAAACCAGTATTCACATTCATGATAGAATGAACAATGTTTTAGAGGATCCTACATTGGACAGCAAAATGGCAAAATTTCAGCATTTGTATCCGTGAGGAAGTTAGTGGGTGAAAGCCATTGGCACACTGAAAGCATAGCAGCTGATTTTGTGCTGCAGTTGCTGCACCATAGATTCAGTGAAGCTTATCACCAGGTATCAGCTGACCAAGTGTATCACTAGCTTTCAGTTTCTAAAGACAATCAGATTATCATTAATGATAAACTGGGGCAACTTAAAGATTTGCATTGTTGAGTGCTGGGAATGCTGATCAACCTGAAGAAAGAGCCGAGGGAAACCGTAAGTATATACTTTTCATGTCGCTTCAAAGCAGGAGAATAATCCTTTTCAGGCATACAATAGGGTACCCAAAAGAAACTAAATTATTTTCTTTTAACGGCAAATGAAATGACACAATTTCAGAGACTTTACTGGTCTCATACAGATATTATTTTATTTTTTAATGTGTTTGTTCAAAGTACCCTCCACATGCACTAATACACTTGTCTAAAGCTTTATTGCATTTTTCGAAACATTGGTTAAATTCATCTTATTGATACTTGACAGTGTCCCTGTCTTTTTTTTCCTTCACCTCAGAAACATCAGTAAAATGTTTTTTTTTTTATTCCAGGAAACAAAAAAAGGTATATGGGATATGGTTGGGTGAGTATGGAGAAGTGAGGAACAGGGGGCATATCATTTTTTGTCAAGAACTGTCATAGAGACAGGGCTGTGTGAGCAGGGGCATTATCATGACAGAAAAACCAGTCACTTGACTGCCACAAATCAGGCTGCTCCCACCACACACTATTGCTCAGGCTTTCCAAAATTTTCACGTAGAGAGCTTGGTTAACTGTCTGGCCCCCAGGAGGGGACGTAGGGAATATCAGCATTATTTTAATGTTTGATTTCACTTGACAAGCTTTGTTTGGAAGAGGAATCTTGAAATGTCTTCCACTGGCTTGATTTTTGCTTTTATTCAGGATTGTAATCACAGCATCAAGTTTCGTCACCTGTGATCATTTCTGAAAAAGTTTGGATCATTTTGGGGCTGTTCTTTCCAAGCACAGCATGGTTCAATGTGACCTTGTTTTTGCTCAACAGTCAGCAGTCTCATCATGAATTTGGTGGCCTACCATGCCGTTCCCAAATCTTTTGTAAAAATTTTGCACTGAACTCCATCTCACCCCCGACAGCTCCAAAATTTTTTCAATAGTCCACTGCCAATCTTTGTTGTTTGCATGAATGCTTTCAACATTTTCAGGTGTTTGGACCATCAAAGGATGACCAAAATGAGGTTTCTATTAATTGACATTTCATCAGTTTTGAAACTTAAGTTTTCTCCATAACATCATCCTTTTATGCTGTTTTTAACATTTCAGGAGTGTCTGTTCCACTTTTTATAAACAAAAGTAGAATTTCTCTGTCAAACGCTGTTCATGAAATCAGCCACTGCAAAAATGACAATTACTATAAACTCTGCTGAAACTAGTGCTGACCTTCCTCAGTGAAGGTTGTCAGCTTACTGACTCTGCAGTGTTCACCCTATGCACTCCCAGTGGCAAAATGCAGTACTAAAAAAGCTCTGCCCACCAAAAAATCAGTTCTGTTTCTTTTGGGTACCCCCTCATATGATGGTGGGTGGCATACGAGCTGTTTCCGCTGAATTTTAAACCAGAAAGGCAGTCGCTGGAATTACTGTGCATAATTTCATTAACCTAGAAATCTATAAGAAATATGACAGAAAGTATCTTTTAGGATCAGGAAGATTTGAACTCATTGGATTTTTGAAGGGGGTTAAACAATCTATACTATACAGTACATCAGCACCTTGAATGAACTTACAACACATCTTTGCCAAGTCTGAGGAATAGAGGCAGAGATTTTTATCATATTGGAATAAACAATGGCTGTGTGTAAAGTACATATCTTTGGATGGAGAAGAGGGAGTGGGTAGGGGAATGATGGTATAAAACTGAACTTTGCACATTTGTTAGTCCTTCTCTTCATAAAATTCCTCTATGTTTATACATTTTCCCCAGTAATGATCTCAAACGACTAACAGTACACTTCTTCCATAGTAAGTTTTACTTGTGGGGAGGGGAGAATTTCTGTGTTTCTAATATTTGCTCTTTCTTCATTTCGGGTTGATGATGGTGAAGCCAACATTTTTTCTGCTGCACATATCATGCACTGCTCCCTTTAAATGGGCATAACAAATTAGAGATCTACTGGGCTGGTATTTTCATCACATGCAGTAAATTGTGCAGATTGTTGTTCAATGATTCTAATGACAAATTCTCTGATAATTGTTTGGAGGCTAACAAAGAGAAAATGTACTAAAATACAAAGAGTGAAAGAAAATTAACCATCATGAGGAATATGTGTCATACAAATAAGTCATAAGATCCAAATTTCCTACATTCAGGCAACACAAAAGTTTTCAAATTTTGACAATCATTTGTTCCTCTATCAGAAATGATCTGACTCTTCTTGATGGGTTGTTAGGATGACCATAATGAAACTATCTTATCCACATTTTCACAGTCTCATACACAAAAATAATTTAATTGTAAATTTTCTTCACCAACTTCCCTTGAAAATGCAAGTAACAAACCACTGCATGTATGGTCTCATCACACTGGCCATCTTGCATCTTTCTGTGACAGCAATGACACAAAGTGACACACCTCAGAAATACTTACATGAAAGGTAAGTAACCATTCATTATGACTGTGATAATATGCCAAGTAAATTTACTTCACTTTCTTGAGAATACAGCCCTTTTCCCACGAGCATTCAGAACTTAAAGATTTCACACATATGGATATGACTGTACGATACCAAGCTTCAAAAGGTATATTATGAACTTCCATAAGCATTCACTTGCCCCTGAAATATTATTTACAGTGAGAGCCTTTCATACAATACAAAAGCACTACCCATACCATATGTGTCACCTAAAAGTGATTTGCTGACATTATGTTAAATGCTGCAAAACTGGCCCAGAATTTGAGCTCAGTTAGTCAAGCTCAAACTTTTACATTGAGCAAAAGATCAATTAATAGCAGTAGATTAAAATGTACATGGTAGCTTTCCATTTATTTAATTAATTGGCTTTGCTCTGGCTTCAATTCCATATTCTGTCTTGAGTGTGTGACATACAAATAGTTAAAAACATGAATAGAAATAAGAACCTTATTCCTGTTGTCAAGGAGCCTGTGTAGAGAAATCACAAAGGTATTAGCATACTTTTCATGACAGATATTGCCACCAGTATTTTGATAGAATGACAACTGTCTGTATAGGTCTCCAGTGTCAATATAACTTTATTGTAAATCATTAATTTTGTAAAATTTTCTGACTTGTTTATCTCACTCACACTCCTCAGTATGTATAATTTTCTTTTGCTCTTAGAATTTTAATACGTGTCTGACATCACTTTTTTTGTTATAGTTTGTTAAGTAATAGCTGCAGGTTTTCTAAGCAATATTTTTCCAGTATTCCCATTATTTTCTTTACTTGGAAGAGTTTTCATTCTGTTCTTTCATAGATTCCTTCATCATGCTATTATTATTTTTTTTCACTGAACTTAGTAGAGCTATGTCATATTGTTTTAGCATTTGACATAAGAAACTATGCACTCTGCACATTGTAACTCCGTGCTGTGCAAGAAACTATGCACTCCGCACATTGTACCTCCACACTGTACAGACTTTATATGGGAACCAAAGCAAAGCCCATCTACACATTTATGAGCAACTGGATTTTTTTTCATTGCTTTCAATTCCAATGATGAGATGTCTGTCAGGTAACATGCCATAGCTTAAGATATGTTTGTCGGATACAGTCTGTGCACTACAGGGCAGAAGAATGTTCTATAACAGGCAGAACATTATATTAAGCATCTCTAGTAAACAAGTAAATTTACTTCAGTGTTGCTCATCAATATCTATTACACATTTTTTGTCTACTCTGATACAAGCTAGTACCTCTTAAATGATTTCTTATTTCTACTGAGCGAGGTGGCACAGTGGTTACACGCTGGACTTGCATTTGGGAGGACGACGGTTCAATCCCGCGTCCGGCCATCCTGATTTAGGTTTTCCGTGATTTCCCTAAATCGCTCCAGGCAAATGCCTGGATGGTTCCTTTCAAAGGGCACAGCTGACTTCCTTCCCTGTCCTTCCCTAATCCGATGAGACCGAAGACCTCGCTGTCTGGTCTCCTTCCCCAAAACAACGCCCAATCTTATTTCTATTTTACACTGTATTTGTGTTCACAACCTCATACACTTATTTACATCTGTTACTTTAAAGCCAAAAAGTTTTTACACTTCTTTATATTGATTAGTGAGTATATAATTCCCTTAACTTGTATTTTTATATTTTTTAAATTAAGTCACTGAGGGATTATTATTAAAAACAGTAGTTTCACTCTTTGTACTATGTAACTCTTTGCATTGCAACTTTCAATATTATATTGATGCATAGGATGAGTTCTAATTTTCTGCTTTACATTTAGATGTTTATTCATAACTGATTATCTTTTGCATTAAGAATACTACCATGATTATGATTAATTCTTATACAAAGAAATGAAAAGGGCAAACTACCTGTCAACACCCAGTTGTCGAGCAAGCATACGCCAGTCATTTCCCCTTGCATTTGGAGGATCTAAGCTCTTAGCCAGCTGCTTGCAGACTGCGCGTGGCACCCTGAAAAATGAAATGTGATTTGTTATGATTAGACTAGCAAGGTGGATATTAGAGGACAACAGTAGAATATATACAACAAAAATAAATCTTGTATTTTATCTGTAATATGCATTAACTAAAGTCTGTCACACACCATACCTAGTACTAAGTGTATGCGATCATTCCATTCCATATCCAAACACATTGTTACAGTGAGGTATTTGTAGAAGTTATTCCAATTGTACTCACTGATAATGTTGTCATAGGATACCACAACATTATTTGAAATTCTGAGAGTAACAGGGATAAAATAGAGGGAGCAAAATGTTATCCACAATTTGTCTGGAAACCAGACCACAGTTGTAGGACTCGAAGGGAAGCAGTTATTGAGGAGGGAGTGAGGCAAGGGTGTAACTTAAACCCAATGTCATTCAATCTTTCCACTGAGCAAGCTGTGTAGGAAACCAAGGAGAAATTTAGAAATGGAAATAAAAACTTTGAGATTTATTGATGACATTATAATTCTGTCAGAAATGGCAAGGGACATGAAAGAGAAATGGAACTCATAGTAAATATCATTGGAGAAAAGGCAACAGCTAACTATACTCTTTGAATGAATTATTTATTGCATCATAATTAGTTCTGGACCTTGACATATCATCAGAAGATAATGAGGATTTCTAATTCAAATTTCACATCAGTGTCTTGAGAAAAGGTTTTACTTTATACACTCCTGGAAATTGAAATAAGAACACCGTGAATTCATTGTCCCAGGAAGGGGAAACTTTATTGACACATTCCTGGGGTCAGATATATCACATGATCACACTGACAGAACCACAGGCACATAGACACAGGCAACAGAGCATGCACAATGTCGGCACTAGTACAGTGTATATCCACCTTTTGCAGCAATACAGGCTGCTATTCTCCCATGGAGACGATCGTAGAGATGCTGGATGTAGTCCTGTGGAACGGCTTGAAATGCCATTTCTACCTGGCGCCTCAGTTGGACCAGCGTTCGTGCTGGACGTGCAGACCTCGTGAGACGACGCTTCATCCAGTCCCAAACATGCTCAATGGGGGACAGATCCGGAGATCTTGCTGGCCAGGGTAGTTGACTTACACCTTCTAGAGCACATTGGGTGGCACGGGATACATGCGGACGTGCATTGTCCTGTTGGAACAGCAAGTTCCCTTGCCGGTCTAGGAATGGTAGAACGATGGGTTCGATGACGGTTTGGATGTACCGTGCACTATTCAGTGTCCCCTCGATGATCACCAGAGGTGTACGGCCAGTGTAGAAGATCGCTCCCCACACCATGATGCCGAGTGTTGGCCCTGTGTGCCTCGGTCGTATGCAGTCCTGATTGTGGCGCTCACCTGCACGGCGCCAAACACGCATACGACCATCACTGGCACCAAGGCAGAAGCGACTCTCATCGCTGAAGACGACACGTCTCCATTCGTCCCTCCATTCACGCCTGTCGCGACACCACTGGAGGCAGGCTGCACGATGTTGGGGCGTGAGCGGAAGACGGCCTAACGGTGTGCGGGACCGTAGCCCAGCTTCATGGAGACGGTTGCGAATGGTCCTCGCCGATACCCCAGGAGCAACAGTGTCCCTAATTTGCTGGGAAGTGGCGGTGCGGTCCCCTACGGCACTGCGTAGGATCCTACGGTCTTGGCGTGCATCCGTGCGTCGCTGCAGTCCGGTCCCAGGTCGACGGGCACGTGCACCTTCCGCCGACCACTGGCGACAACATCGATGTACTGTGGAGACCTCACGCCCCACGTGTTGAGCAATTCGGCAGTACGTCCACCCGGCCTCCCGCATGCCCACTATACGCCCTCGCTCAAAGTCCGTCAACTGCACATACGGTTCACGTCCACGCTGTCGCGGCATGCTACCAGTGTTAAAGACTGCGATAGAGCTCCGTATGCCATGGCAAACTAGATGACACTGACGGCGGTGGTGCACAAATGCTGCGCAGCTAGCGCCATTCTATGGCCAACACCGCGGTTCCTGGTGTGTCCGCTGTGCCGTGCATGTGATCATTGCTTGTACAGCCCTCTCGCAGTGTCTGGAGCAAGTATGGTGGGTCTGACACACCGGTGTCAATGTGTTCTTTTTTCCATTTCCAGTAGTGTACATTACTGTATGGAGATCTGTATCACTGATATAAGACAAGGAGAACTTGAGCTAGACTAAAGGCAAGATCAGTGTATGATGTTGTACTTAAAAGATAAAATCAGATAACATGTATATTTGTGCAGGACAAGTTCAGTGATTCAGATTTGAAATTTGTGGGTAGTGTGATGTAGTGATGATACAACCTATAAGTACCATTTCTAATAAAACTAAGAATTTGCTAATTTTTTGTATGTTTGACCTCAAAAGGTAGTTACACTAAACATGATGTATCATATTGTAAGGTGAAATGCTTCAGAAACGTGGAAACAATAAACTGGAACGCAGAAGTTGGGAATCTCCAGATATTCCAAAACAAAATAAAACAGTATTTTATAACACTTAGCAGAACATTTGGATTGTGAGATGAAAATTCTGGTTAACACCCATGTTAGTAGTATAATGGTTTCTGACGTTGCCAGAACATAGACCTATGTAGCAGTGTAGTCCGCTATCGATGAAATTAAATGACTTATTAGTATGAAGTAATAGATAAAAACAGCATCTGAATAATTCAAGGGGAAGAGTAGTAACTCTTTTTTTAAGTATCCACTGTTCCCATAATATAAAGTACCAACCAAAATTTTCAGTGTAAGTAGATTAGCACTAGTCATCATTTTCAGTGGTTTATTCTGACAGTTAATGTATAACTTGAGTGATTTCACATCCATAAATGCCCTCCTTCATGATGTACTCATAATTAATGGAATATGGTATATGACTGAATGAATTAATGAATCTTCCACAATTTTTAACCTTGCAGAACATCTACATCACACTCGGCAATCTACCCAATTGGGTGTGGCAGAGGAAACTTCTGGTACCACTAACTGATCCACCCACCCTGTTACATCTACAAATGACAAGTGGGAAGAATGATTGTCAGTAAACCTCTGTATTAACTCTAATTTCTCAAATTTTCTTGTCGTGGTCATTTTGGGAAATGCATTTGGGAGGAAGTAATATGTAGTCTGACTTCCTGGAAAGTCCAGAATGAGATTTTCACTCTGCAGTGGAGTGTTTGCTGATATGAAACTTCCTGACAGATTAAAACTGTGTGCCTGACTGAGACTCGAACTTGGGACCTTTGCCTTTCATGGGCAAGTGCTCTACCATCTGAGCTACCAAAGCACGACTCACACCCAGTCCTCACAGCTTTACTTCTGCCAGTATCTCGTCTCTTACCTTCCAAACTTTACAGAAGCTCTCCTGTGAACCTTGTAGAACTAGCACTCCTGAAAGAAAGGATATTGCGGAAACATGGCTTAGCCACAGCCTGGGGGATGTTTCCAGAAGTTTGCAGGAGAGCTTCTGTAAAGTTTGGAAGGTAGGAGATGAGATACTGGCAGAAGTAAAGCTGTGAGGACCGGCCGTGAGTCGTGCTTCGGTAGCTCAGATGGTAGAGCCTCTTGCCCACGAAAGGCAAAGGTCCCGAGTTCGAGTCTTGGTTGGGCACACAGGTTTAATCTGCCAGCAAGTTTCATATCAGCGCACACTCCGCTGCAGAGTGAAAATCTCATTCTGGAAACATCCCCCAGGCTGTGGTTAACCCTTCCTGGAAAGTGTTCTCTCAAAATTTCAATAGTAAATCTCTACATGATACACAATGCCTCTTTTCTAATGTCTGCCACTGGATTCCACTGAGAATCTCTGTAACTCTCTTGTTCTGAATAAACAAACATGTGACATTTGTTGGATCTTGTCTCTCTCTCTCTATCTATCTTTCGTAGGATTCCTATATGGTATAGATCATATACTGATGAACAATACTCAAGAATCGGTGGGAAAAGTGTCATATAAGCTACTTAGGCCTACTTCATGGATGAGTTATATTTCCTCAAGATTCTTCCTCTGAAGAGTCTGGCATCTACTTTTCCCACTTTTGTTTTATGTAGCTCTGGACAGTTACTCTTCAATATATTACAGTAAATACTGTTTCCAGCAGTTTGTTATCAATAATGCAGTTGTATAGTAGTGGATTTCTTTTACTATGTGTGTGCGTTATGTTACATTAAACAATGGAAAATCCAGGATGGAATGTAACAGTATTATGAAACGGGGAGATGCTGAGTGGCTGGAACCAGAGATTGTTGTCATCTGTGTGTGTGTGTGTGTGTGTGTGTGTGTGTGTGTGTGTGTCTGTCTTGTCTGTTTTTGACAAAGGCCTTGTTGGCCAAAAGCTAAGTTCTTGACAATCTTTTTGTTGTGCCTTCTGTGACTTATATGTTATTCATGTTCAGGGTGAACTGCCAGAGCCTGTACTGTTCATTAATCCTCTGCAAGTCATTCTGCAAATCAGTACTATCTTATACACAATTGCATTATCTGAAAACAGTCTTAAATAGCTTCTGACACTTTCCACTAGATCATTTATAAACTGTGTAAACAGTAACAGTCCCATCACACTTCCTTGGGGTATTCTGAAAATTACCTTTTACATCTGCCAGTCTTGTTCTGCTAAGGGTGATATGTTAAGTTATGTCTGCAAGGAAGTCTTGAATGCAGTTGCAAATCTGGTCTGATACTAGACAAGCTCATAGCATTTTTCAATAACTGACAGTTGGGTTGGTGTCAAATGCCTTCCTGAAGCCAAGGAACATGGTATCAAACTCAGGGCTTTTGTATACAGCTTTATGGATCTCATCGAGGAACAAAGTCAGCTGAATGAAATTTTCACTCTGGCACATTGTGTGCAATGATACGAAACTTCCTGGCATTTTAAAATTATACAGAAATGAGACTTGAACTCCCAACCTTTGCCTTTCATGGGCAAAGCTATCTTAGCTACGCAAGCACGACTTATGACCCATCTGCACAGCTTTACTCCTGCCAGTACCTCATCTCCTACCTCTCAAACTTTGCAAAAGCTCTCCTGCGAAACCTTCAAGACTAGCAGTGCTGGAAGAAAGGATATTGCAGAGACATGGCTTAACTACAGCCTGGAGGATGTTTCCAGAATGAAATATCTGCAGCCAAATGTGCACTGACTTGAAACTTCCTGGCAGATTAAAACTGTGTTGCAAACTGAGGCTCAAACTTGAGACCTTTGCTTTTTTTACAGGATGTCTCTCCAAAAAGTCATCAGACATTTTCTGTGGAATTCCAGCGGATATTTGCAATTTAATTTTTGAGTTGTATAGCTAGAGTCAGTGCAAACAAGTAGTGCTCATCTCATTTTTCACGTGTCAACCAGTGTTGACGGAAAATGTTAGTCTATTCTCATTACAAATAAAATGTTTTGAGAGCGGAATTTTATGTGTCCATTGAAGAGTGGTCCAAGATTAGTTTAGTGGAATATTTGTTTTATTAATATGTGTTAATAGTGACCATAAAACTCCAAGAATAACCAGTAGTCCAGCAGTGACAGCAGTGCCCTGCTACAGCCAAGCATGGAGTGCTGCTGAGTTACTGCTGCATTGCTGTTTATCCTTCATGTTTTATTACCCCCTGTTAGTACATATTGATAAAATGAATGTTGTATTAGACTAATTTTGTAGTACTCAATCGAATGGGCATGTAAAATTATGCCTTAAAAATAATTTTCAAACCAACACTTTCTGTTGATACTGAGCATCACGGTGAAAGACATGATGAGCAGTAATTGTCTGGGCTGACTCCAGCTGCACAATCCAGAAATGAAATTGTGAATATCTGCTGAAACACCAGCTAAAATGCAAGTGACGACTCTTAGGATAGACACTCAATAGAGGAGGTTTTTGTTGTCCAAAAAGTATAATAATTCTTGAACATAAAAGATGTTCCATAATTCTACAATTGACTGACGTCAATGATATATGGACTATAATTATGAACATATGCCCTATGGCTCTTCTTAAAAATGGGAATGGTCTGCACTTTTTTCCTGTCACTAGGTATAAATGATGTATCAGAAAGAATAATCCAATTTAGGAAATCATAACTATTACATTATTTGAGATATATGCATGAACAACAGATTTTTGGAAAGAGAAAACTCTTGAGTTTTACATGGTTCCTGCTAGATAACATCAGTAAAAATGGTGTCCTGACAATAAAAACTCTTTTTGTTCTACATTTTGCACAGTGTGTGTCAGTCATAACTGCTGAGTGTGATGTTTGTACTAGGTATCAGTGGATTCTCTTACAGTACAGAGCATTAGATGATGGCATGAACAATTCAGAGAAACAGATTGTTTGAGTAAAGACAAATTGCAAGGCCGTCCCTGAGTATCTGACACAGACGTCAAATGCATCCACCATAGTTTCACAAGGAGTTCGCAGAAATCCA
The DNA here is from genome assembly GCF_023897955.1 of Schistocerca gregaria. Classification (NCBI taxonomy): domain Eukaryota; kingdom Metazoa; phylum Arthropoda; class Insecta; order Orthoptera; family Acrididae; genus Schistocerca; species Schistocerca gregaria. The sequence goes on along the minus strand of NC_064927.1, from coordinate 243,360,791 downwards.
TTTGCTGTCCTTCATTTACCAGCAGGATAGGGCACTGCCACAATGGCATCTGGAAGTGTGAGAAATTTTGAATAAAAAGATTACTGGACAATGGATTGGTTGCACTCGACCAAATTATTCAGCCTTACATTACTGGCCTCCAAGGTCATCAGACTTGACTGTATGTGATTATTTCTTGTGGAGATTTATAAAAGAATCAATGTGTGTCTGTTACTAACAACAATGAATGAACTGCGACATCACATAACAGCAACTGTGGAAGCTGTAACTCAAGACATGCACACTGAAATGTGGGAACAATCTGAATACCACATTGACATGTGGTATGAAAAAACAAACTCATTTTTTATTTTTAGGATTTTTACTCAGATTGGTTGACAAAATTTTACTTTAAAAGTCATTGAACGCTTCTCTCACTGTTCTTCTTACACTCATTTTTCTTTGCTCAGCTGGTGCCAAGCAATAACATAACAACTTTTTGTGTGAAGAAGACTATGGCATGAAAAACAGTTTCAATTTGATGTCTTTCAAAATACTCCACATAGTATCTGTCTTTATTTTTGGTGCCACTGATTAGTTACACACAGCAAACATGTTCGTCAATACAGTTTAGGACTTTGTGGCACAATTATTAAGCTAACTGGTTATTTTTAGTTTTGTTTTATTCTAAAGTACTCAAAATAGTGAGGTATTAGGAATACCTTGATTAACATATCATTGAGTTTTTTCAGTGGCATATAGTGAAATCTGGTGGGTAAGAAACCATCAAAACTGGCAGACAGTTTGCACCTGTAATTACCACATAATATTGCTAGTACTCACAGTGCAATCTCAGTGCATTGTAAAAGGATATAATGGATACAATTAATATGTGTACCTGAAGGGCGAATGTGAAGCACTAGCTGGGGATGACCTCAGAGAGCTGCAACCACTGCTTGTAGTGACAGTCAGAGTGGTGAGGCCAGGGGTTAGGGGCACTGCACCAAGGTCAGGCTGCACCCTTAGGACAACTTTGCTGTTGTTACCCTGCTGGCATGCTGCTACTGAGAGTGACAATGGCTGTTGTGGCACTGTTGAGCGTTCCAGTGAGAATGAGCAGTGCAAGTGGCCATGACTTGGGTTCCACACATGCTGGAACGGTATCTCCTGAAACAGAGATATGAATAACACATCATATATAATTATTTTTCTAAAAATCTTAAATCTACCTATGACTGTTCTCTTTGCAGAACATGTGACAAAAGTGCACCAGATGAATAAATCTCACTTTATGGCAAGAGAAAACAGGCAACCTCTCACTGTTTAGAGAAAGCGTGAAGCATAAAAAGAAGCTATTGAGCACTAACTCAGATTTTGGGAAATAATAGTATAATTTTAAATTAACTATGTTCTAAAACTATCAAAGAAGAATGTGACACTGCAAACAGGTTTAAAATGGACAAAGAAGTTTTTACAATGCAGGATTAAAATTATTTTACAAATTTTTTCTGGTAATGTCCATATTAATGCTTTATGAAGGAAACGATTTAAAGTCCTGTCAATGATAAGGTCATTAGAGATGAAACATAAGCTCAAATTAAGGAAGAACAAGGAAGGAAATTAGCAATGTCCTTTTAAAGGGCACTATCTCCGCATATTCCAGGGGTAGTTTAATTAAAACACGGAAAATATGAATTTGGGTAGCAAGACAGAAACCTGAACTGTCGACGTGCTTTATAATGTGCTATCAGAAAGCACTTCAGATCCTCACAAAATATATGCATAGCGTACATAAAATAGAAATCTAGGGTACTATATCTCACCTGATGTCCAGCTTGTGGTTTGCTGTGCCAGCCAGGTCCAACATCTTCAAGGCTCAGTATGAGGGGTCCACCACCATCCTCGAAGTGCAAGGTCCTAGGAAGGTCCAGCAACTGTGCACCCAATGTTGCCTCTTCACGTTCCACGCTCTAAAGTGAAATTGTGTATTGTAAGCCTTCAGATATACTGTGACATGCTAATTACATTTAAAGGAATATGCATTGTATGACATAATATCTGCCATAGGATTAATTATATCAAATACAGTGTACTCACAATTAATTATTAATCTGGGTATCCAGTTTGCTGATTATTTTTCTCTAGCAAATGGCAATAAGCAACTCACCCCATGGCAATGACTGCCAATTCTATTGTTTAGGAGGCTGTGTGACAACAAAGTGCCATTTCATTGTTATCAGCCAGTCTGTTCAGTATAACTGAAAACAAACTCAGTTTTCTGTTGTTATTGGCATGTGAGTATCAACAAAGCAAGTTAGAAGAAATTTGATAAAGAGAGGATAGAGAAATGAGACATGTGTTGACATTAAAACAAAAGTTAGAATTAATAAAAGATCTGAGAAGGGGGAAACTGCTAAAATACAAAGTGCTGATTATGGTATTGGAATTCAAACTCCTTGTGAAATTAAAAAGAATAAGCAGAAAATACAGAATTTTGTCAGGAAAAAGCATAAAAAGATCTATCTACCTCTGATGAATTAGATGCAGTTCTCATGCAGTGGTTTAGCCACAACTAGCAGAAGATGTTATTGCTTTAGGTACAATGTATGCCAAGAAAGCTATATCTTTTTATGAAGCTCTAGAGTTAAAGGGAGAATTTAATGCATCGTCTGGTTGGCTAACCAGACTCAAACAAGTGATGGCATTTGCAAACTTTCTGTGCAGGGAGAGAGGCTAGTTCAAATGCTGTGGCAGCTGGTTCCTTCTGGGAAGAGTTCCATAAATTTGTGGAAGAAGAGAATTTCACATCAAACCAAATTTATATAATACGGACAAAAATGTTCTTAAAGGCAGAAATTGATAACTCGAACAATAAAGTAAAAACTATTTGGAATTTTGTAAAGAAGGAAATGAGGAAAAGTGCAGTTCACAGTGAAAATATTCAAATAAAAAATCAAGATCATATTGTTAGTGATCCAAAAACAGTTGCTGTTATGTTCAACAAACATTTTTTAACAGTAACAGAACAAATTGGATCGCAAGGCTCCATAAATCAAGCCATTAGTTTTCTGCAAGCCAGCGTACCTGGCACAGTACCACAAATCAAAATAACAACAGTCACTATTCCAGAAATTGAAAGAATAATTAGATCCCTGAAAAGTAAAAACTCCACTGGAGTTGACAACATATCTAGCAAATTATTAAAATACTGCTGCGGCCACTTAAGTAGAATCCTTTGCCACATTTTTGATGCGTCACTTAAGCAAGGAATAGTGCCTGAAAGACTTAAGTATGCAGTTGTGAAACCTCTGTATAAAAAGGGAGATAAGGCAGATACTGCTAACTATCGGCCAATCTCACTACTGATGAGTTTTTCTAAGGTTTTAGAGAAACTAATGCATGCCAGGATTGTTAATCACCTCATTGAATATAAGATCATCAGTAGAAGTCAGTTTGGATTTCAGAAGGGGTTATCAACAGAAGATGCAATATTTGCATTTGCTGCCAATGTTTTGGAGTCCATCAACAAAAAGATGAAGATAATTGGAATATTTTGTGACCTCTCAAAAGCGTTTGACTGCGTCAGTCACCAAATACTTTTGCATAAAGCTTCATATCTAGGCATAAGTGGGGCAGCAGGGAAGTGGCTCCATTCTTATCTTTCAAACAGAAAACAGAAAGTTGTACTGGATAGTCAAGAAGGTGCATCAGCATCATCGGAATGGGGAACAATCACCTGTGGAGTGCCTCAAGGCTCCATTCTGGGCCCCCTACTTTTTATTATTTTTATTAATGATATTCCTCTATGTACAGATTTTTGTAAATTCACCATCTTTGCTGATGACACTATGCTACTGGTTGATAGCTCAGTGGATGAACTTGAGGTGACAGCTAATAAGGTTTTTAGTGATATTGTGAACTGGTTTAATGTAAATGGTCTTTCTATTAATCACAGTAAAACAAACTATGTCCAGTTTCAGAGAGTCTCTAAAGAAGATGAACAAGAACAAAAACTAGGTGACATGCAGATAGCTAAGGTCGATAGTACAAAGTACCTTGGCTTACATATAGATAGCAAACTAAACTGGTCAAACCACATCTTGGATCTCTACAAAAGGCTGAATTCGGCAACTTATGCTTTACGCATTATCTGCTCTTACAGAAATACGGAAACCAGTAAATCAGCTTATTATGGTTATTTTCATGCCATTATGGCATATGGAATCATATTCTGGGGAAATCAGCCACTTGCTAGGAAAGTGCTATCTGCACAGAAAAGAGCCATAAGAATCATGAGTGGAGCCCACCCTAGAGCCACATGCAGAAATCTTTTTAAAGAACTTCAAATCTTCACATCCATTGCACAATATATATTTTCCTTGATGTGTTTCATAAGGGAAAAAAAAGCCCCTCTTCAAACCTAATAGTGTTTATCATAATCATGATACTAGAAAAAAAGATGATATCCACTATGAGCATGCAAACCTGAGTAAGGTATAGAAGGGGGTCCACTTCAGTGGTTGTAAGATTTTTAATGCCCTCCCTTCACAAATTAAGTGTTTAGTAGATGATGAGTTCTCGTTTAAGAAAAGCTTAAGGCAGTTCCTATTGCAAGGGTCATTTTATACTATAGAAGAGTTCCTGAACCACGATGAATAGTACCCTAGTACCTGTACGGATAAGTCTCAGATACATTTCCCACTCTTCATTTGTGATCCTGTATATCTATTACTTGTAAACATCTTCAGTTTTCAGTAGTATATTTTCTGTATGTACGTGTATAGAGTCTGTAATACTTAACTTTGTAACATTTATTTTTTTGTGATTTTAAATTGTAATGTTAATCTAAGCCATATAATTTTAATATGAATAATAGCAATACTTACAAAATACCATAAAAAGTTTGTAAAACTGACACATTCCATATCCTGTGATGTATTCACAGCATGGATCACCAGAACACGAAATAAATAAATAAATAATAAAAAATACTGGAAGAGTCTACCAAACAGAAATGTTGCTTTTAAGAGCTAAGTTTGTACTCCTGACTGTAGGTCATCTAAAAAAAAAAAAAAAAAAAAAAAAAACAAAGAAAACAGTTCAATTGTGAGCATTGCTAATGCTTCTGGGACCCGCAAAATGGAATTAATAGTGGCTGGAAAATCAAAAAACCCTCAAGCACTCAAGGATATTGCAACTAAGGCTCTCCCTGTGCATTGTTATGACCAAAAAGGAGCATGGATGGGTAGTAAAAATTGCCACACAAGGCTGTTGTATTGCTTAATAATGCCCCTTCAAACCCCGATGAGATGAATCTTGCATCTGATGATGGTTTCATCGTAAATAAGTTTTTACCTCCTAATGTGACTGCCAATGGATCAAAGCATAATAGCACTGGTAAAATGGCTCTACTGTACTGTACTGGTCTAGTGAGAATGCTGATTGGTGAGGATGATTTCATGGTATTCTGAAAGAAATGGACATATTGTAGATGCTAAACATGGGATTCCTCATGCCTGGCAGGAAGTTTGGCAAGATACGCCAGTTCAATTAGGAAGGGAAACTCTTTCAGATCTGGAAGAAAGTGTCTTTCAAGGTTTCAGTGATGAAGAAATAACAACTGCACAAATAATGAATCTGGTAATGGGTTTCAATGGTTTTGAAGATGTTGATGAAGAAAACTTGAATGAGTGGCTGAAGATAGCCCCTGTGGCACAGCTTCCATTACATGAGTGACACTGAAATGCTGACTGCTGCTTCACAACAAAACAAAGAAGAGGATAGTGAATGTGAAATTGGGGATGAAGAGAGTAACCTTGTCAGTTGTTGTACCACATTGTGGTGTGTTGATAGTTTCCTGGGTTATATGGGCCAGAGGGTGTTTCAGTACAATGATACACACAGCTTTCATTACATGAGTGACACTGAAATGTTGACTGCTGCTTCATAACAAAACAAAGAAGAGGATAGTGAATGTGAAATTTGGGATGAAGAGAATGACCTTGTCAGTTGTTGTATTACATTGTGGTGTGTTGATAATTTCTTGGGTCATATGGGCCAGAGGGTGTTTCAGTACAATGATATTATTGCTGCAAGAAAAATTTGAACACAGTACAAAAAAATGTCAGCTCCTCTCAGAAGCAGACCAACACCACAAACTATTTTAAGAAATAAACAAGCCTACAGTACCTATGCATACAACTTGGATAAACTTTTGATCAAAGAATACATTATACGAAACATCTCAATTACTCGTGATTTTCCATTATTCATGCATCTTCTCCCCCACATTACCCCAAATAATCAGGAGTGTACTGTATTCGGTAATTGATGGTTGCCATTTGTTTTTCACTATTTTTTAAGAGAAGCTGTGGTCATTATGTAAATGTTATCTCAATAACATGATCTTCTTCTGTGATAGTTTGTTCAAATGGTGCTATTTTATTTGTTTATCCCCAAATGCATAGAGAAATGGCCTAGAAGGAATTGTTCATTCAATATATTTTTAGTGAAGGACTATTTGTATTTAGTAAGTGACTCCAGTGTTTAGGAAATCTAGTAAAAGAATATAAAGTAAGATAATGATTCGCAGTTCCTTGCAAAGGTTGATCATATACAAAATTAGAATGAAATTTTCACTCTACAGCGGAGTGTGCACTGATATGGAACTTTCTGGCAGATTAAAACTGTGCATCGGACCGAGACTTGAACTCGGGATCTTTGCCTTTCGCGGGCAAGGCAAAGGTCCCAAGTTCAAGTCTAAGTCCGGCACACAGTTTTAATCTGCCAGGAAGTTTCATATACAAAATTGTTTCTCTTATAGGTAAACATAATGCCAGTGAACATGACTGACAAATGGAAACCATATGTTAATAGGAACTCAAACCAAAATTCTTTCATAAAGTATATGTTAGCAAGTGCATTATCTGAACGTATCTTATTGAGCTTTAATTTGTGAGTAATCCCTTCCCTAAGTCCCAAACTATGCAGCATTGCTGAAACACCAAATGAAATTTTTAATTGAGACATTAGTGTTTTCATACTTAAAAATAGAGAAGCTGGCGTACCTGCTTTCTTTCATTTATTACTGTATATGTTGTCACATTTAAAAGCAATTCATTAAGCCATACTAAAATTTTCAGAGTGTTGTGGTGTGAATTCGAGAACTGAATATGCTAATTACTGCTTATTGTTATATTTGTCCCTTAATGACATAACTGATTTCTCTCTCTTTCAGACCAATAGATCAGGTCACAGACTCAGTTATGGGCAGTAGAACAATCTGCATAAAGAACTGAGGTCATTTAATTTGGCCCATAAAGGTGCTGCTTAGCAAGGAACAAAAATTTTTAATAACTTTCTATAACCGCAAAAATGTTAGCTACCAATAAAGTACAATTTAATAGGAGCTTAAGGGATTTATTAATAGCCAACTCCTCCCACTTCATTGTGAAATTTCTTAGTAGAACCATTTTTTACTTATTTCATGCCCTTGAGTACTTGGAATCCTGGAAGAAATTTTAGAATATCAGTAATTGTGGAAACACTTATCTCATATTTCACTTCTTGTGACATCTAACTTATCCCTCTGAAATCCAATCTGTCCTATTCCACAAATGCATATATGTCAACTGAAAGTAAATTAGCTGCCTTAGTGACAGAAAATGCTAAAAATAGACAAGGAAAAATGGGGAAACAGCTCCAAGGAATGTGGAATATGTCAAGGAATGTTGTTCCTATGATCAAAGTGACTGGAATGCTGCTACACTGCATATTGCAGCTGGATAGTCGGGTAAAATCGTGCAAAAGCGGAAAAATCAACTTGTACTCAGGTAAGCAAGAAGTGTATATACTATTTGGTATACACCCTGATCTCTCTTACCTTGTTCGTACAATGCCTAAGCAAGATATATGATGGACACAGCAGTATATTGACCTTCAGCAAGGTCCGAGCAGGCACACGGGGGAGAGGGGTTTATTAGTTATTGGGAGCTCCAACGTTAGGCGGGTGATGGAGCCCCTTAGGGATATAGTGGAAAGGTCGGGGAAGAAGGCCAGTGTTCACTCTGTCTGCTTGCCGGGGGGTCTCATCCGAGATGTGGAGGAGGCCCTACCGGCGGCGATAGAGAGTACTGGGTGCACCCGACTGCAAATTGTTGCTCATGTCGGCACCAGTGACTCCTGCCATCAGGGGTTCAGAGGTCATCCTCAGTTTGTACAGGCGGTTGGCGGAGTAGGTGAAGGCGGAAAGCCTTGCTCGCGGGGTGGAATCAGAGCTAACTATTTGTAGTATCATTCCCAGAACCGATCGCGTCCTCTAGTTTGGAGCCGAGTGGAAGGCTTAAACCAGAGGCTCAGATGATTCTGCGGAGAGCTGGGGTGCAAGTTTCTCGACCTCCGCTATCGGGTGGAGAAATGTAGGGTCCCCCTGAATAGGTCAGGCGTGCACTACACGCCGGAAGCGGCTACGAGGGTAGCGGAGTACGTGTGGAGTGCACATGGGGTTTTTTTAGGTTAGAGAATTCCCTCCCTAGGCCCGACAAGACGCCTCCTGAGACGCGGCACGGCAGGAGTAGGCAAAATGCAACAGGGAATAACAATATCAATGTGCTAATAGTAAACTGCAGGAGAGTCTATAGAAAGGTCCCAGAACTGCTCTCATTAATAAACGGTCACAACAGATAGTTGGCTGAAACCACATGTAAACAGTAATGAAATCCTAAACTCAGATTGGAATGTATACCACAGAGACAGGCTGGACAGTGAAGGGGGAGACGTGTTTATAGCGATAAGAAGTGCAATAGTATCGAAGGAAATTGACGGAGATCCGAAATGTGAAATGATTTGGGTGAAGGTCACGGTTAAAGCAGGCTCAGACATGGTAATTGGATGTCTCTATAGGCCCCCGGGCTCAGCAGCTGTTGTGGCTCAGCACCTGAAGAATAATTTGGAAAATATTTCGAGTAGATTTCCCACCATGTTATAGTTCTGGGTGTAGATTTTAATTTGCCGAATATAGACTGGGAGACTCAAATGTTCATAACGGGTGGCAGGGACAAAGAATCCAGTGATATATTTTTAAGTGCTTTATCTGAAAACTACCTTGAGCAGTTAAACAGAGAACCGACTCGTGGCAATAACATATTAGACCTTCTGGTGACAAACAGACCCGAACTATTTGAATCAGTTAATGCAGAACAGGGAATCAGCGATCATAAAGCGGTTACTGCATTGATGATTTGAGCTGAAAATAGAAATATTAAAAAAGGTAGGAAGATTTTTCTGTTTAGCAAAAGTGACAAAAAGCAGATTACAGAGTACCTGACGGCTCAACACAAAAATTTTGTCTCAAGTACAGATAGTGTTGAGGATCAGTGGACAAAGTTCAAAACCATCGTACAATATGTGTTAGATGAGTATGTGCCAAGCAAGATTGTAAGAGATTGGAAAGAGCCACCATGGTACAACAACCGAGTTAGAAAACTGCTGTGGAAGCAAAGGGAACTTCACAGCAAACATAACATAGCCAAAGCCTTGCAGACAAACAAAAATTACGCGAAGCGAAATGTAGTGTGAGGAGGGCTCTGCGAGAGGCTTTCAATGAATTCGAAAGTAAAGTTCTATGTACTGACTTGGCAGAAAATCCTAAGAAATTTTGGTCCTATGTCAAAGTGGTAGGTGGATCAAAATAAAATGTCCAGACACTCTGTGACCAAAATGGTACTGAAACAGAGGATGACAGACTAAAGGCCAAAATACTAAATGTCTTCTTCCAAAGCTGTTTCACAGAGGAAGACTGCACTGTAGTTCCTTCTCTAGATTGTCGCACAGTTGACAAAATGGTTGATATCGAAATAGACGACAGAGGGATAGAGAAACAATTAAATTCGCTCAAAAGAGGAAAGACCGCTGGTCCTGATGGGATAACAGTTCGATTTTACACAGAGTACGCGAAGGAACTTGCCCCCCTTATTGCAGCGGTGTACCGTAGGTCACTAGAAGAGCGAAGCGTTCCAAAGGATTCGAAAAGGGCACAGGTCATCCCTGTTTTCAAGAAGGGACGTCAAACAGATGTGCAGAACTATAGACCTATATCTCTAACGTCGATCAGTTGTAGAATTTTGGAACACGTATTATGTTCGAGTATAATGTCTTTTCTGGAGACTAGAAATCTACTCTGTAGGAAGCAGCATGGGTTTCGAAAAAGACGGTCGTGTGAAACCCAGCTCGCGCTATTCGTCCACGAGACTCAGAGGGCCTTAGACACGGGTTCACAGGTAGATGCCGTGTTTCTTGACTTCCGCAAGGCGTTTGACACAGTTCCCCACAGTCGTTTAATGAACAAAGTAAGAGCATACGGACTATCATATCAATTGTGTGATTGGATTGAGGAGTTCCTAGATAACAGAATGCAGCATGTCATTCTCAATGGAGAGAAGTCTTCTGAAGTAAGAGTGATTTCAGGTGTGCCGCAGGGGAGTGCCATAGGACCGTTGCTATTCACAATATACATAAATGACCTGGTGGATGACATCGGAAGTTCACTAAAGCTTTTTGCAGATGATGCTGTGGTGTATTGAGAGGTTGCAACAATGAAAAATTGTACTGAAATGCAGGAGGATCTGCAGCGAATTGACGCATGGTGCACGGAATGGCAATTGAATCTCAATGTAGACAAGTGTAATGTGATGCGAATACATAGAAAGATAGGTCCCTTATCATTTAGCTACAAAATAGCAGGTCAGCAACTGGAAGCAGTTAATTCCATAAATCATCTGGGAGTACGCATTAGGAGTGATTTAAAATGGAATGATCATATAAAGTTGATCGTCGGTAAAGCAGATACCAGACTGAGATTCATTGGAAGAATCGTAATGAAATGCAATCTGACAACAAAGGAAGTAGGTTACAATACGCTTGTTCGCCCACTGCTTGAATACTGCTCAGCAGTGTGGGATCCGCACCAGATAGGGTTGATAGAAGAGATAGAGAAGATCCAACGGAGAGCAGCTCGCTTCGTTACAGGATCATTTAGTAATCGCAAAAGCGTTACGGAGATGATAGATAAACTCCAGTGGAAGACTCTGCAGGAGAGACGCTCAGTAGCTCGGTACGGGCTTTTGTTAAGATTTCGAGAACATACCTTCACCGAAGAGTCAAGCAGTATATTGCTCCCTCCTACGTATATCTCGCGAAGAGACGATGAGGATAAAATCAGAGAGATTAGAGCCCACACAGAAGCATACCGACAATCCTTCTTTCCACGTACAATACTAGACTGGAATAGAAGGGAGAACCGATAGAGGTACTCAGGGTACCCTCCGCCACACACTGACAGGTGGCTTGCGGAGTATGGCTGTAGATGTAGATATAGAGACACTTCCTCGAATACTGATTCTTTAAATTTACCCACTGAGATCAATGCCACCTTTTCTCCTAAGATTCTTTTTAATTTACCCACTGAGATCAATGTCACCTTTTCTCCTAAGATTCTTTTTAATTTATGTTAGATATGGATTATACTAATCTAGCATAAGCCTAGTACTGTGCCTCTGAATTTTTCCAATGTCTACTGAAGAACTGACTGCACTATGTCTTTTCCATAATTTCATTTACAGATGCATTACCCAGTTTTATATACTTGAGCATCTTCTCTGTATGGATCTATGTAATTCTAAAGCAGCCTTTTTCACAGTCCTGTGGAATTGACACCCAGCTTCAGCCCTTATATGAATGCATGGTGTCTGTTCTTTCAGATATGTCCGAAGGAACAGACATCATGTGGAATTCAGAGTTGTGATACATATAATGTAAACTGACGGTGGAGGGGGAGAAAGGAAAGGGCAGAAACTAATGATATCAGCTGCACTGCAAGATCAGTGTCGCTGAGTGAAAATGTGTGGCGGACCAGAACTCGAACCAAGGACCTCCTACTTACTAGGCAGTTGTGTTAACTGCTGTTTTACCTGTGCGTAGTGTTAACTGCAAATAAGCAGATATCTCGGCACCCTCCTTGGCTGACTCGTACACCCACCTATGATCACCATTTATCCCTAGCTCCCCAACCACATCCTCCGTGCTTGTTACTTTTGGATTCCCTCTGGAGGTTGAACGTAGATGTGCATCCACACTGACTGTTGTAGATTCTTAGTCCATCGAGGGTTATCAGTCATATGAATGTGTGGTATATTTTCTTTTGGACATATCCCATAGGACAGATATCACATGGAATATATAGCTGTGAGGGGGTAGAGAAAGGAAAGGGAGGGAACTAATGTCAGCTGCATCCGGGCTTTACATGGAATCAATGGTGATGAGTGATAATGTGTGCCAGACAAAGGCTCGAGCTGAAGAACCATCAGCACAGATGAATATTTACATTTGACCTCCAGCAATAATCTAAAATTAGCTAGCATGGAGAAATGGACAGGAGCTGTAGATAAGAGATTGCACTAGGCGGCAGTGCAAGCATTTCCAATTAACACTATGTTCGGGGGGCACAGTGATTAATACAACTGTCTATTAGACAGTTATTTTTTTTGGTCGTATAAGATAGTGACATTCTTTAGTAAATATCTGTATGTCACAAGAGAATCGTAAATAATCTGCCTGAGATACTTTTCAACCTGTCACCACAACTGTACCTGAAGGGAAAATCACACAGGTGTGATGATAAAACATCATATGTAACTGTTACCCAACAAAGAAAGAACCGATTCCACCACTGTTGCTACATCTGAGAAATTTTAAACGATTTTGCTTTTGAAGCAAAAGTAGTTACAGTTACAGAAATGTTCATCCACTGGAGAAGCAAGTAAAGTGTAATAATGTGCAAAACGTCAGACTCCACACACAATTGTTAGGTGACAACGAAATTGCGTGTCATAAGAACAGACAAATACAAAGATATATGTTTCTCATGCATGAAATGTAAGTTTTTATATTCCTTTGGTTTCAGTGGTATAAGCTGCAATTATTCACATAATTGAAAGTATTTCTTCAAGAATAAGTTGTAGTTTATAGCACTGAGATTCGGCAGTTTTAACATTTATTTCACCACAGTTCAGTCTGCCGAGAATTCTTCCGGGTTGTATGACCGTGGTTAATGGAACTTCAATCCCTGACGCCCAAAGCTACGTTGAGCATCTTCGAGGTGCTCCTGGTTGTGCTCAGTTCTTTCTGACTGACAAGTCGTTTTTTTTTTCCCTTTACTATTATTTTGATACCTATACAAACAGGTAGGCTGTCAGCGGCATGCTACGCCGCTCTTCAGCCATAGTGTTGACAATGACAGAACACAGGTTGGAGAAACAGAATGAACATAGTGACGGGCTAAAAAATAGTGGTCACAGATACACAAAAAAAAAAAAAAAAAAAAAGAAAAACACGGAGCCGTTCACACTCGACGATAACGACACCGAAAACACGTTGACACGGCACACAGAACACTGACGATTCTGATGGGACAAGTGAACATAGAAGTGCGATGGCGGACACTAAAAACACAAAACGACGTCACACACACACGAGACAGATGGCGATGATCTCCGGCGCGCGAAAGTCCACATAGCGTGTGCGAGTTCGGGGACCTGCCAGGAGGGGAAGAAAGGTGAGGGGGGGAGAGGGTGGGGAGGGGAGAACAAATATGCCAATGGCTGAGGAGATGGGAGGAGGGGGAGAGGGACAGGGGAGGGGAAGCCCGGGGGAGGGGTGGGGAGAAAGGGAGGAGGGAGGGAGGGTGCCCAAAGGAACAGAGAGAGGAAGAGGGAGGGAGGATCAAAGATGATAGGAGGGGTAGATGGAAGGGAGGAGGACATCATCAGGGAGGGGTAGCTGCCGGAAGCCACCTTGGGAGAGGGTAAGGAGGGTGGAGAGATGGAGACCAGGTGGGACGTGGGAATACAGGCGCGGCAGCGGGTGGGGTTGGGAGAGGATGGGCGAGACAAGTGGGTGAGGAGGGTTGAGTTTGCAGGAGGTGTACAGGATCTGTATCCTTTCAAGGAAAAGGAGGAGGTGGGGGAAAGGAATGAGATCGTACAGGATGCGCGTGGGGGAGGGGAGATGGATGCGATAGGCGAGGCGGAGAGCATGGCGTTCAAGGATTTGAAGGGATTTATAAAAGGAAGGGGGGGCGGAGATACAGGCCGGATGGGCGTAGCAGAGGATAGGGCGGATGAGGGATTTATAGGTGTGGAGGAGGGTGGAGGGTTCCAGACCCCACGTACGGCCCGAAAGGAGCTTGAGGAGCCGGAGTCGGGAGTGTGCCTTGGCTTGGATTGTCCGGAGATGGGCGGTCCAGGAGAGGCGACGGTCGAGGGTGACGCCAAGGTATTTGAGGGTGGGAGTGAGGGCGATAGGACGGCCATAGATGGTGAGATAGAAATCAAGGAGGCGAAAGGAAGGGGTGGTTTTGCATACAATGATCGCCTGGGTTTTGGAGGGATTGACCTTGAGGAACCACTGGTTGCACCAAGCGGTGAACCGGTCAAGATGGGATTGGAGAAGGAGTTCGGAGCGGTGCAGGGTGGGGGCAAGGGCGAGGAAGGTGGTGTCATCGGCAAACTGGAGAAGGTGGACGGGGGGGAGAGGGTGGTGGGGGGGGACGGGGGCGGCATGTCCGCCGTATACAAAAGGTACAGAAGGGGGGAGAGGACGGAGCCTTGGGGCACACCGGCGGAGGGGAAAAAGGTGTAGGAATCTGTGTTATGGATGGTGACGTAGGAAGGACGGCGGGAGAGAAAGGAGCCGATCAGACGGACGTAATTAATGGGAAGGACAAGTCGGGCGTCGAAGACGGCCTAAATACCGTAGAAAGTGGGAGTGGTCTGGATTTCACGTGATAGCAGAAATAAACCTTGTCAATGATAAAATATATCTATCGATCATAGTACGTCAAAGATAAAAACTTCTCATCTATACTGTAGCGCCACTGTCCATATATCGCTGAGTTTGGTAGCTTTTTCTTCTTCTCTGTTAAAATTATCCCCATGTTTATATATTTCGATCGCTTCTCTATACAGCCGTGGATAATAGTTCGTCATAGTACATAAAACATCAGTTTCCGAAATTTCAATACGTGAAGATGTCCAAAGTAGCTTTGGACGAAGCATCAGAGATTGTAGAGTTGCAAGGACCACGGCCATACAACCTGGAAGAATTCTCGACAGCTGAAACATCCGGTCGTGGAAGCCTTTATTGTATGACAGTTCAGTCTCTCGATAATTTACTATTGTTTGGAACGTTGAAACATAATAAGTAAGAGGAAAAATAATTGAAACGTTGATCGTACGGCTGGTTTCTCGGCGCTGGTGTTGTTCCAGCTGTCAGATGGTAACAATCTGCACAGCAGTGAGTGTCATGACCGTGTATGTAGTGTAGTGTACCTGCAGCGCCTCGCGCGTGTCCTCGAGCACGTAGACGCGCAGGCTGCAGTTGGGCAGCGCGACGAGCGGCGGCACGGGCGGGCCGAACAGCGCGAGGCGGAGGCTCTTCCTGGCGGCGCGCGGCCGCGCAGGCCGGCCCACCAGCACGCAGCGCGTGCCCGCCTCGCACGCCAGGTGCACGCGGCCCGGGTCCAGCTGCGCGTACACCGCCGTGTTGATCGTCTCCTCGCCCAGCACCGCCTCCTCCTGAAAAGCCACGCGGTCTCGTCAGGGACACGCTACTGAGCAAAAGGTACCGATACTTTATCGACAAGGGAAGGCCCCAGACTATGGATGGCGAATTATCGCTGAAACAACTGCAAGTAGGCTGTTTAGGTTTTTGTGTTGGTTACGCCACGTAGCGCTCTGTATGAAAAGCACTGACTGTGCTGCGTGCAGTCTGTAGCTGGTTGGCATTGTTGGAATATTCGCTAGTGTAGTGTTGGGCTGTTGGATGTGAACAGCACGTAGCGCTGCGAAGTTGGAGGTGAGCCGCCAGCAGACGTGTCCTTAGCGCTAGGATTTCACCCGGAACAAGTCCCGCCCATTCACCCCCCATCCACGCCTATCCATAGTGTGAGGCCTTCTCCTAAACAGCCGCCAGTTCCGCAAACTGGAAGCTACAACAAAGTTGTTATCGTCACAGTCCAACACATGTTACACAGTGATGAAATTCAGGAATGACAAGAAATATAAGTTTTTCTGGATAGTAATATAATATGAATGTGCGTTATTAAAGAAATAAAAATATTTATAGAGAATTGAAAGCATTGCCAGCAATAGAAAACAAGAAATGACGTGATGTTATTTAAGGGCAATAATTTTCACTTATTATAATACGTTTATTTGAGGGAAATAGCAGAGCAAACATACATGGTCTTGAATCTGTCATGTCGGTACTAAAGCCACGGATGCAGTATAATAACTCTGTTGTCTAAAATAAACTTTATATAGAAATAAGTCGATGCCCTCATAGTAGCTCACGAAAATGAAAGAATATAAGAATGTCATAAAGTAGTAATGCATAATGAAAACAGTAAGATATTTGCTTATATGACATATTTCGTTAGTGTTTGCATGGGTAATGGATGAATTTTAACTTGTAAATTCTTCCAATGACATACCAATGCATTATAAACGAGGTTATAAAAAATTGTGGCTATTTCTGTGTGATTAGTGTCCCATATGCTGTTGCAAACGTCTCAGGAAAATAATCTGTCGTTATTCTTTGTCCTGTCTGTTTTTAACCAAAAGACTTATTAATTTCGTAAATGTCATTCAAACCATTTTTTAAAAATAATAACAATGATATGTATGTTTGTCACAGAGCACTTGTGGAGGAAATAAATGCTGCAATCTTTCACGTCTGTAAAACGTCCTTCATGCTGTGCTAGCTCTTCTTCCACGCCTAAAACTTTTCAGCAAAACTATTCAGTGAATAACACGCAAAAACAGATTGGATCGATCTCGCAAGAACAAAGTACTTTTGATGCCTTCTGGAAGTATAGTGCTTGTTTCACACATACTGTTTGAGTTCTGAAACTTAAGTGTCAAGTATACGGTGGTTCCTCTTTCTCCAAGCAAATTATTCTTTGAGGGTAGGTTTTACCTATTTTAGCTTTGGGTGCTTTTTCTCACATTGAAGTATGTTTCTTCATAGGCTATGCGCCTGGATACTGAGTTCTCGTATTTAAAGAATTCAGTGCACAATTGTTTTCTCTTATGTTTGCTGTGGAAGTACCTAGCACATCTGAGGCCAATTGTGCACGTCTTTTGTACCGCATCTTTTAAATATCTGGCAAAATTTAAGACCTACCAAGATATTAATTTAACATTCGCGCCAAGCGCAACCGAACGCGGTAAACCACGTGGGTCAACTGAAAAGATGCCCAGGCGCCGAACAAACACCAGGAAAACCGGGGGTGAGTGAGCGGGACTTGTTCCGGGTGAAGTCCCACCGCTAACGATTCCTCGCCAGCAGTGGTGAATGTGGAGAGGGAGATGGCAGAATTTTGAGAGCGGACGATCTGGACGTGTGTCCATCAGAAAGAGTAAATTTGTAATACTGTATATCATGAACTGTATGATGACTTTTGAATATTATTAAGGTAAATACATTGTTTGTTCTCCATCAAAATCTTGCATTTGCTAACTGCACCTACCAGTAGTTAGTGCCTTCAGTAGTTAGAATCTTTTATTTAGCTGGCAGTATTGGCGCTCGCTGTATTGCAGTAGTTCGAGTAACGACGATTTTTGTGAGGTAAGTAATTCATGAAAGGTATAGGTTATTGTTAGTCAGGCCATTCTTTTGTAGGGATTATTGAAAGTCAGACTGCGTTGCGCTAAAATATATTGTGTATCAGTTTAGTGTTGATCAGAATAAAGTAAAGAGAGAACTGTCTGAGGACGTTCAGTTCTGCTCAGGTGCTTGAAAATTAAATAACGTAAGAGGTTTATCAGCACAGTAATTCATTAATTTTTCTAAGTGGACGTTACACAATCAATTTTTCGGTTATATCGGTTTTTTTTCCCACGCCAGTTTAAGGGAAGTTGGAACGCCCTATCCCGACAGTGTTAAATTTAGCTTCTTGGCTTCCCAGTATTTCAGGAAGCACGGTAGCTATTGACATGAAACTTTTACAAGACATTAAACTGTATGTTCTGAGTCTACTGTATTATAAAAATTGCACTTCAGCCACTGCTTTCGGAAATACAATTTTTTAACTGAACGATTAAAATTTCGTGCACTTTTTTGTCCGTTATCCTAAATAATTTTAATTATACGTAACATAAGTTCTTTTGGTTGAGTAGACTCAGGATATGTATGTTATTACTCCCTGAAAATTTGAATACTCTATGCGAAGTGGTTTCTGAGATTTAGGGAAAAATGCAACAAATGGTTCAAATGGCTCTGAGCACTGTGGGACTTAACTTTTGAGGTCATCAGTCCCCTAGAACTTAGAACTACTTAAACCTAACTAACCTAAAGACATCACACACATCCATGCCCGAGGAAGGATTCGAACCTGCGACCGTAGCGGTCGCGCGGTTCCAGACTGTAGTACCTAGAACCACTCGGCCACAACGACCGGCAAAAATGCAACAGAAAATGTAAATTTTCAGGAATTGCTTCTAAAGTATCCAAAGACTGTAACTCACTTAATATATGCTTAATTTTTTATTGTTAGTCACTCAGAAGCACCCTGCACCATACTGTATATCATCCTCTTGATCTTTTTCCATGTTATTTCTTCTCTTCTTCTTTCTGGACTTCTTAATGTCTAACTGTGCTTTACCTATGCGAACCTTGCCCACCGGTTCAAGTTCTCTGATGCAGTTTCTTCCAGGATTTATTCCCATATGCCGTAGCACTTTTACCCTACCAATGTTGCCATCTTTAAAAGCAATAACATCATCACTGAGGCCCTCCACTTTAGTGTCTTCATTCCAACAAAAAAAATTTGTAAGCAAGTCCATATAAGATTATTGAACGACTCATTGGGATCTTGAGTCTGACCTTGCAGACACTTCTTCAGTAATTCAGGATTTGCCAGGTTTCTGTAAATAGGTTTCATGATATACTACTGTCTCCGCCACTACTGTCGCGCAGCAGTGCACCGCGCCTGTAACAGCAAAATATAGCGCGCTGGAACTTAACGTCGCGCCAGTGAACAGCACAAGACTGCTCTCGTCTACGGCGAGCTATAGCACCCACCGGCTTCAAACAAACTGCAAAAATAAATTCAAACCTTTCCGAAACTTTTTTTCGCTTTGAGCCTCCACAAAAAGTGTAAAGCGGAAATGCTTGTCGGTTACTACATTTAGAATGCTGGTTTGCTAAAAAAAAAGTCTGCATCATACGTGACCTTTTACTTTATTACTTCACTGTTACTGACTTTATTGGCCAGAGAGTTTGTACGCGTTATCGACATGTACTACTGAAGCCATCTATTAAATTATGTTGTTGTACGACACGTAGTTTAAGAGATAAGGTTTGATAAATACTGAGTAGCACGAAAAACCAGGTTTTCTTAAAAGTTTAAATATTCTGTACTTCAATACCACAAAATTTTCATTGAATTAAAAGAGAGAGAGAGAGAGAGAGAGAGAGAGAGAGAGAGAGAGAGAGAGAGAGAGAGAGAGGTGTCAGAAGGTAGCTCTCCCAACACCCTAACAGTTCATGTGTACAATTGTCAAATTATAAAAAAAAACTGTTCGAATCCTGCCTCGGGCATGGATGTGTGTGATGTCCTTAGGTCAGGTAGTTTTAAGTAGTTCTCAGTCTAGGGGACTGATGACCTTAGATGTTAAGTCCCATAGTGCTCAGAGCCATTTGAACCATGTTTTCCCTATTTAATACGTTATAACACGGAAAGTAATTACCGCACGAGAACCAAACTTGGTACCATTAATGTGGAGGACATGCGGAAGAGAGGT
This sequence comes from Schistocerca gregaria, assembly GCF_023897955.1. NCBI lineage: Eukaryota > Metazoa > Arthropoda > Insecta > Orthoptera > Acrididae > Schistocerca > Schistocerca gregaria. Next base: position 243,340,953 of record NC_064927.1, on the reverse strand, counting down.
ATTGTAGAATCAGTTCAACCGAAAAACTTTTAATGTGCTTCTAGGGTAAATCATACCATTACAAAACGGTACCATTACTGCTGCAAAAGGGGCTCAATATGGCGCCCTTGAGTGTACAAAAGAGTCTGAAAGCGTATGGCTGCTTTCTGCACAGCAGAACGAAACATTTACGTAGCTCTCTTGATAAGCTGCGCTTCAGATCAGCACATGTGTGAATGTTCCCCTAGTAAACTCTATCCTTCAGGAAGCCTCACAACCAGAAATCAGAGGGAGTGAGATCAGGTGATCGTGCTGGCGAAGCATTTGGAAACGATCGGCTGATAATTCCAAATGTTTTTCGGAGAAGCAGGTGAACTTCACGAGCGGTGTGCGGTGGGGCCCCAGTTTACGTGAAAAGTGCTGTGTTCAGTGCCCCTCTCTCCTTTAGGGAGGGTATGACATGCTGGCGAAGCATATCGCAGTAACGCTGGCCAGTCAAACAGCACGTCTTAGGTGCTTGAGCGCCGACCTATTCAAAAAAGAATGGGCCAACGATGAATGTAGTCGTAAAGCTACACCATACAGTGACATGTTCACCATAAAGAGGAACTTCGTGCACAGTGACTGGAGGTGAAGATCCCCACACTCGGCAATTCTTTGCGTTCGCCTCACCCGTCAGAGAATAATGAGCTTCGTTTGTCCACATGATGGTCCAGTGCCAGCTCTCGCCAACTTCAATCATTGCGAGAGAGCCAAGTGAACACATCGTTGCGTGTCCTGTGGTGCAATCTACTGTGCGATGTGGATCTTGTACAGAATGGTTCGAAGCACCTTCCGTACAGTGGACCACAGGATGTTCAATTTTCGTGACACGGCACGCGCACTGCCTGACGACCGGAAATTGCGCGCAGCGTTGTCTGCCGTAGGAACAGCAATTTCATCAACCACCTGTGGTGCAACCGGTCGCCGGCCTCTTCCCGGAGTGATGCCCAGTCCTCCAATTTATCCGAACTTTTTCATCGTGTTCCTCACAGCAGGCGGAGAAAGAGGACCCTTCCTTAATTCTTTCAGCCGGTGATGTTTTCGAAGTGCATCTGCAGCTTTACTGTCATTTTACTGTTCCCCTAGTAGGGCGGGTATGACATGCTGGCGAAGCATATCACAGTAACGCCGGACAGTCAAACAGCATGTTTTTGGCCCTTGAGCGCCAACCTGTTCAAAAACGAATGGGCCAACGATGAATGTAGCCGTGAAGCTACACCTTACGGTGACACGTTCACCATAAAGAGGAACTTCATGTACAGTGACTGGAGGTGGAGATCCCCACACTCGGCAATTCTGTGCGTTCACCTCACCTGTCAGAGAAAAATGAGCTTTGTCTGTTCATAGGACGGTCCAGGGCCAGCCCTCCTCAAATTCAATACTTGCCACAAAGTGGAGAACAAGCCAATACGTCATTGTGCGTCCTGTGCTGCTGTACGATTTGGATCTTCTACGGATTCCATTTGAGAATGGTTCAAAGCACCCCCCCGTACAGTGGACCACTGGTTGTTCAACTGTCGTGACACATCACGCGCGCTGCCCTATGGGAATTCCGTGCAGTGTTTTCTGCCATAGCAACAGCGATTTCATCAACCATCTGAGGTGCAACCGGTCGCCGGTCTCTTCCCGAAGCGATACCCAGTCCTGCATTTGGTTCAAACTTTTTTGAACATGCTCCACACAGCAGGTGAAGAAAGAGGACCCTTCCATAATCCTTTCAGCTGACGATATTCTGGAAGTGCAACTGCCGCTTTACTGTCGTTTTGATAATAGAGCTTTACCAGTAAGGCCCTGCTCCCTTTTGTCCAAGCTCACGTTAACAAGTGGTGAGGTGTGTGAGACTATGAATCACGATGACTGATCACGGCACCTGGTGGTCATAGTTGGAACTGGACGGAGACGCTGTGACGCATGGAACTCATGCATCCCATACTCTGGATATTAATGCTACAAAGTCTGGTACTCGTACCATAATTAGTCTCCGTGTTATTATGTGTTAAATGGGGAAAGTTTAATTATAAACAGCCGATACATTAGACACGCACTCACTCTCTACAGCATACTCACTTGCCACGAGTACTCGGCGAGAGTGCGCGCGCAGTGCGGGCTGACCTGCCAGAAGGGGGGCTGCCCAGGCGGCGTGGGGAAAGTTTAATTATAACCGGGCCAGTACATTATTAGACTCATACTCGCTCTCTACAGCAGACTCACTTGCCGCGAGTACTCGGCGAGAGTGCGCACGCAGCAGGTACTTAATTGCCAGAAGAGTGGTTGCCCGGGCGGTGTGGGGAAAGTTTAATTATAACCAGCTGGTACATTATTAGACTCGTACTCACTCTCTGCAGCACACTCACTTTCCGCGAGTACTCGTCGAGAGTGCGCGCACAGCACGGACTGACGTGCCAGAAGGGGGCTGCCCGGGCGGCGTGGGAAAAGTTTAATTATAACCAGCCGGTACATTATTAGACTCATACTCGCTCTCTACAGCAGACTCACTTGCCGCGAGTACTCGGCGAGAGTGCGCGCGCAGCAGGTACTTATCTGCCAGAAGAGTGGTTGCCCGGGCGGCGTGGGGAAAGTTTAATTATAACCAGCCGGTACATTATTAGACTCCTACTCGCAATCTGCAGCAGACTCACTTGCCGCGAGTACTGGGCGAGAGCGCGCGCAGCATGGACTGACCTGGCAGAAGGGTGGCTGTCTGGGAAGCGTGGGGAAAGTTTAATTATAACCAGCCGGTACATTATTAGACTCATATTCGCTCTCTACAGCAGACTCACTTGCCGCGAGTACTCGGCGAGAGTGCGCGCGCAGCAGGTACTTATCTGCCAGAAGAGTGGTTGCCCGGGCGGCGTGGGGAAAGTTTAATTATAACCAGCTGGTACATTATTAGACTCCTACTCGCAATCTGCAGCAGACTCACTTGCCGCGAGTACTGGGCGAGAGCGCGCGCAGCATGGACTGACCTGGCAGAAGGGTGGCTGCCTGGGCAGCGTGGGGAAACTTTAATTATAACCAGCCGGTACATTATTAAACTCGTACTCGCTCTCTGCAGCAGATTCACTTGCCGCGAGTACTCGGCGAGAGCGCGCGTGCAGCACGGACTGACCTGCCAGAAGGGCGGCTGGCCGGGCGGCGTGTCGCAGCACCAGACGGAGAGGCGCCAGGCGTCGTGCGGCGGCGCGGCGCAGTGCTGGAAGCTGAGGATGAGCGGCTTGGCGAGCTCGAGGCGCAGCGGGCCGCACATGACGACGGGCGAGAGGCGCACGCAGCCGTCGGGCAGCGGCGGGCGCGCGTCGCGCAGCAGCGCCACCAGCACGCGCTGGCGCCGTCCGCGCGCCACGCCGCCCTGCGGCACCGTCAGCGCCACGCCCAGCTCGGGCAGCTCGAGGCGCGCGCCCGCCGCCGTCGCCACGCCCGCCGCGCTCAGCTCCGGCTCCAGCGACGCCTGCAGCACTGCGAACGGGACAGATACTCCATCAACACGGGGCTGCGGTTCGTCGCACTGGTGCCGCGGGCATTGCTGTCCCACCACCGCAAACCCTCTGGGCCGCTGTAAGTGGCCTAGAATTTGTACAGCTCGCGTAAGATAACTTGGCCCCTGTGCAGAAACAAACTCCCGTTCTCAGCGCTGCGCTAGTCCTCCCTCTGCCCCGAAGGGCCAGCCTCACCTCAGCTCGCTCTCGACTACAAAGAAGGGACCGAACGAATTTCCCTTCACCGATTTGATACAACTGACTGGATGTGTGGGACATCAATAGGACTTTAACATACACTACTGGCCATTAAAACTGCTACACCACGAAGATGACGTGCTACTCACGTGAAATTTAACCGACAGGAAGAAGATGCTGGTGCATGCAAATGATTAGCTTTTCAGAGCATTCACACAAGGTTGGCACCGGTGGCGACACCTACAACGTGCTGACAGGAGGAAAGTTTCCAAGCGATTTCTCACACACAAACAGCAGTTGACTGGCGTTGCCTGGTGAAACGTTGTTGTGATGCCTCGTGTAAGGAGAAATGCGTACCACCACGTTTCTGACTTTGATAAAGGTCAGATTGTAGCCTATCACGATTGCGGTTTATTGTATCACGACATTGCTGCTCGCGTTGTTCGAGATCCAATAACTGTTAGCAGAATATGGAATCGGTGGGTTCAGGAGGGTAATACGGAACGCCGTACTGGATCCCAACGGCATCGCATCACTAGCAGTCGAGATGACAGGCATCTTATCCGCATGGCTGTAACGGATCGTGCACCCACGTCTCGATCCCTGAGTCAACAGATGGGGACGTTTGCAAGACATCCGGCCGGAGTGGCCGAGCGGTTCTAGGCGCTACAGTCTGGAACCGCGCGACCGCTACGGTCGCACGTTCGAATCCTGCCTCGGGCATGGATGTGTGTGCTGTCCTTAAGTTAGTTAGGTTTAAGTAGTTCTAGGTTCTAGGTTCTAGGGAACTGATGACCTCAGACGTTAAGTCCCATAGTGCTCAGAGCCATTTGAACCATTTTGTTTGCAAGACAACAGCCATCTGCACGAACAGTTCGACAACGTTTGCAGCAGCACGGACTATCAGCTCGGAGACCGTGTCAACGGTTACCCTTGACGGTGCATCACAGACAGGAGCACCTGCGATGGTGTACTCAACAACGGACCTGGGTGCACGAATGGCAAAACGCTACTTTTTCTGATGAATCCAGGTTCTTTTTACTGCATCATGATGGTCGCATCCGTGTTTGGCGACTTCGTGGTGAACGCAGATTGGAAGTGTGTATTCGTCATCACCATACTGGCGCATCACCCGGCGTGATGCATGGGGTGCCATTGGTTACGCGTCTCGGTCACCTCTTGTTCGCATCGACGGCCGTTTGAACAGTGGACGTTACATTTCAGATATGTTACGACCCGCGGGTCTACCCTTCATTCAGTCCCTGCGAAACCTTACATCTGAGCAGGATAATGCACGACCGCATGTTGCAGGTCCTGTACGGGCCTTTCTGGATACAGAAAATGTTCGACTGCTGCCCTGGCCAGCACATTCTCCAGATCTCTGACCAATAGAAAACGTCTGGTCAATGGTGGCCGAGCAACTGGCTCGTCACAATACGCCAGTCACTATTGTTGATGAACTGTGGTATCGTTTTGAAGCTGGATGGGCAGCTGTACCTGTACATGCCATCGAAGCTCTGTTTGACTCAATGCCCAGGCGTATCAAGGCCATTATTACGGCCAGAGGTGGTTGTTCTGGGCACTGATTTCTTGGGATCTATGCACCCAAATTGCGGGTAAATGTCAGTTCTAGTATAATATATTTGTTTAAAGGAATAGCCGTTGATGCTCTGTATTTCTACTTGGTGTAGCTATTTTAATGGCCAGTAGTGTAGTTCTAATATGCCACCTGTTGCGGCTGTTTTTCTAAACGCCGTTTGCCTTTGCTGGCGGCAGCAGGTGGTGCCTACCTGAGGCGGTGCCGGCGCTGCTGAGGCTGGAGGTGGAGCCGCCGGGCCGCAGCGGCTCGTCGTAGTGGTGCTCCTCCTCGTCGTCGTCGTGGGAGAGGGCGCCGGGCGGCGGGGGCGGCGGCTCGCTGTAGGGGTACTCGTAGCAGGCGGCCGCGATCACCGCCGTCTGCGTCAGGTCGGGCTGCAGGCGGCGCTTCTCCGGGTCTGCGGCGAGCGCGCCCGCCGCCACGTCGCCGGCCGACGCGGGCGAGTACAGGCCGCCGCCGGCGCCGCCCGCGCGCGCGCCCTTGCGCCGCCACAGCCAGCGGTAGCCGCCCGCCGCCGCCATCAGCGCGAACACCACCATCGCCACGGCCAGGCCCACGTACAGCGCCACGTCCGGCGGGTGCACCGCTGAGCACACACACCACACGTTAGACACACTCAGCGTCTCACCTTCCTGCTATGTTCACTGATGAGCCAAAGAAACTGGCACACCTGCAGGGCCCCCGACAGCATGCAGAAGTGCCCCAACACGACGTGGCGTGGTGTCGACTAATGTCTGAAGTAGTGCTGGAGGGAATTGAAACCATAAGTGCAGCAGGGCTGTCTGTAAATCCGTAAGCTCAGGAGGGGGTGGAGATATCTTCTGAACAGCACGTTGCAAGGCATCCCAGATATGGTCAATAAAATTCATGTCTGGGGAGTTTGGTGGCCAGCTGAAGTTCAAATGTTCAGATGTGTGTGAAATCTTATGGGACTTAAGTGCTAAGGTCATCAGTCCCTAAGCGTACACCCTACTTAACCCAAATTATCCTAAGGACAAACACACACACCCATGCCCGAGGGAGGGCTCGAACCTCCGCCGGGACCAGCCGCTCAGACCAGAATTGCATCGCCCTAGACCGCTCGGCTAATCCCGCGCGGCGCCAGCTGAAGTATTTAAACTCAGAAGAGTGTTCCTGGAGGAACTCTATAGCAATTCTGGACGTGTGGAGTGTCACATTGTTCTGCTGGAATTGCACGTCGGAATGCGCAATGGGCATGAATCAGACAGGATGCTTAGGTACCTGCCACCTGTCAGAGTCGTATGTAGACGTATCATAGGTCCCTTATCACTGCAACTGCAAACGGCCTACACTATTACAGAGCCTCCACCAGCTTGAACAGTGCCATGTGAGATGCAGAGTCCATGGATTCATCACGTCTCCATACTGGCCCACGTCCATCCACTCGATGCAATTTGAAATGACACTCGTCCGACCAGGCAACATGTTTTCAGCCATCAACAGTCCAATATCGTTGTTGGTGGTGCCAGGAGAGGCGTAAAGCTTTGTGTCGTGCAGTCATCAAGGGTACACGAATGGGTTTTTCTCTCCGAACGACTATATCGGTGATGTTTCGTCGAATCCTTCAACACTTGTTGATGGTCCGGCATTGAAATTTGCAGCAGTTTGTAGAAGGGTTGCACCTGTGTCATGTTCGACGGTTCTTCAGCTGTCGTTTGTCCCGTCTTGCAGGATCTTTTTCCGGCCGCAGCGATGTCGGAGATTTGATGTTTACCCGATTCCTGACATTCACGATACACTCCTGAGGTGGTCGTACGGGAAATCCCCACTTCATCGCTGCCTCGGAGACGCTGTGAGCCAACGCTAGTGCGCCGACTGTAACACCATATTCAACCTGACTTCAGTCTTGATAACCTGCCACTGTAGCAGCACTAACCGATCTAACGTGTGCGCTAGACACTTGGTGTCTTATATAGGCGTTGCCGTTCGCAGCGCCGTATTCGGCCTGTTTACGTATCTCTGTATTTGAATACACATTCCTACACCAGTTTCGTTTGCGCTTCAGTGTATAAGGGCCTTTCAATATTGATTTGTACTTTATTTTTCCCATCTTTGCAGTTGCATATATTTGGTACTTTGGTCTAACTGCATGTGGCAGGATAATCACTATAAGCGAAACCCTTGCACAGCAAAACCCATTTTCCGAACTGCTCTCATTATGTGAGAGACAACACTGTATGTGATAATCAAGGACAGCGTTGAACTACTTTTTTTCTGTGAAAGGAGGGTGTAAACACTGCAGATATTTGCAGGCGGTTGATGGTAGTGTGTGAAGAGGGTGCACCATCACGAAAAGTGCTCCTGCAACACAACAACTATCATCTCTGTACAAGTCGGAAAAACACGTATGCCATGGTTAAAATGGGGTTCCATGTGCTGCCATACTCATTGGTTCCTCTCGATTTCTATCTAATTGAGGCTATGAATAAGTCTTTCCCAAACTTTGAGCAGCTGTCAGGGAACGAGTGCGACAGGCTCCAGGAAAAGGGTTCGAACAAGACCTACAGAAATTAATGTGGCCAAGTGAGGAGAATACGGTGGGTGAGGTTGTATGGGGAACCCCATTTCAGGGTGGGAGCTGTGGTTTTCCTACTCTTATGGAGACACACATTGTCACGTTGCAAGATCACTTTCTTGTGACGGTGCACACTCTCCATATATTGCTACCAACCGCCTGTGAATATCGAGTGGCTTTACACCCGCCATTCACAGAAGCTACGTCATCCAGCGCTGCTCCTGTTGATCACTCTCCATGCTGTTCACTCACGTAATGACAGCAGTTGTACTGTGCGCGGGTTACACATCTCGTGACTGTCCTGCCATCTATGTTTAGACGAATGTACCACACACGTACTGATGCATCAAATGACACACGATGCATGACGATAAAAGAATGGAGTGTAAGTCAATATACAACTCCCCCCGTACTTACTACTTTGTCACCACACCACAGTTCATGACGCATCGTCTTAATTGCCTCAATATTAAACAAGGAGTGAACCAGTACGTTTCACAAGATACACATTATCTGATAAAAAGTATCCGGACACCTGTTGTTGGACATTAATGTGCGATATGTCTACCCTTTGCTTTTATGACAGTTCAAGCTCCGCTGTGGACACTTTCAATGAGGTGGCTCATCAAGAGCCGAAACCAACGAAGGTAATGTCGTTGGACTCTGGGATCTGGAGCGAAGTCCACGTTCTAACTCATACCAGACGTGTTCCATTGGGCTCAGATCGTATTCTGGACAGTGCAGCCCATTTCAGAAATGATATTGTCCACCTACCATTGGAGTCACAGATGATGCTTTATGAGAAGGTGCTTTGTCATCCTGACACAGTTATCCTCTCTGCACTATTCCTTTGCAGTAATTTAATATACAATAGAGTAAACTGTGATCATATCCTTCAGGTTATAGCGTCACCTCAAGCGCAATAAGGACATCACACCGGAAACCACGAAAAACATCTCCGTGCCATTAACATAACCTCCACCGTACTTCATTGTTGGTACTACACATGGTGATTTAACGTTCTCCAGGTATTCATCAAACCCAAACGCTTCCACCGTATTGTCACACCATACATCGCGATTCATCACACCAAATCACTCGTTTCCAGTAATGCTTTGCCCAGTGCCGTCGCTCCTTACATCACCTCAATCATGGCTGAACAGTGGCTATAAAAATGTGTGGATTATTAGTAGCTGCTTAATAGCTGCTTAACCCTTGTACCCCATTCGTCTTAATTCTCTACATACAGTCATTGTGATAGCAGGGCTGCTGGTGGCATTTTGGGATTCATGAGTGATCCCTTCCGCTGATTTCATGCTTTTTATTTTTTTTATCAACCACCCACTGCAATGTTCGGCACTCCCTACCTGTCAGTTAATGAGGTCTGTCGGGTTTTATCTGTGGTTGTTCCTTCACGCCTCCATTTCACAACCACATCACCAACAGTTGACTTGAGGAGCTTTAGAATTGTTGAGATGTCCTTGAAGGACTTGTTACTCAGATGTCCAATGACTAGCCCGCATACGAAGTCGTTCTGATCTCCAGACCAAACCACTCCACTGCCACTGTTTCTTTACGGACAACGCAGTACTCACTGCCTCCTTTTACAGTCGCGGCTACGCCTCTCGTGGTCTCTAGTGGTCAGTTCCGCATTACATAGAAATGTCGGGATTCTTTTGATGAGATAGTGCATGTGGGAGGAAGCAACATGTTCTCCAACCCTTCTTGAAACATAGCACAATCAAAATTTCAATAGTAAACCTCTACATGGTCCATAAACACTCTCTTGTAGCATCTGACTGTGGAATTTGTTGGGATCTCGCGCTTACTTAACTATTCCGGGCCAAAACCCGCCGTTCTTCATTGGGACTTCCCTTTATGTTCTACTAATCCAGTGTGATAATGCAGACTGCCACGACCGATAGGCTAACCTCACATATTTACAAGCCATCTCTGTTACTTTACTCTTCACAAAGAAATGTATTATGTGCTTTTTACTGCTATAGATAATACTAGTTTTACTCTGTCTTGCGTTAATTTCAGGACGCCGAGTGATTTGTGGCTGTGATTCAGAGTCATATATACAATCAAAGAAGTCTGTATTTATTGCAGATGCAGTTTACAGAACACTCCATGAAAGACGGAGCTGTACTAAATACCGACCTTTAAAAGCAAACATTTTGAGTTAGCCTTGGCCGTGACTGCACTACAAATTACTGTAACTAGTTTCAGTTTACTTTGTTTACATTATGCGTTACGGAGCGCTGAAACTCCATCATGAAGTGGACTTATACCAGTTGATAAGGCAAGCGTGTTTTGTGCGTATGACTTCTGGGTAACCTGTGGCACAGTGATGTAAACGCGACGGGAAAGGAGCGTTAAGTTCACTGAAAGACAATGCCACAGCTGTGCACTATGTGACCATTATTATGGACCATCTGTATCTCTTCATGTGTAATGTCTTCCCCGACGGTGACAGCATCTTCCAGCTTAATAACTGTCCCTGTCACAAGGTCAAAATAGGGCTACTGTGGTTTGAGGAACATAATATTAAACTCATGCTGATATCTCGGCCACCAAATTCATCCTACTTGAACACGACGGAACATATCTGTGACACTATCAGGCCCCAGCTCCGCTCCCACAATCAACAGGCCAGTAATTTACCGGAATTACTGACGTGCGCGTAGAAAGCTGATGCCTCGTAAGTCTGGAAAGCTATTATAAGAATCCATGCCCCGCAGAATCGCTGCTAAATACGGCGTTTGAAACGGTGACCAACATGCTATTAAGGAGGCAGTTTTGGCTCATCATCGTAGTTTACATCTGCAGAACGCTGTAACGACTGTACGCAATCTTTGAAGGTACGTGTGTGTACCTGAAGTATGAATAATGGGATCAGTTGCTCACCTTCTTCTGACAGCTGCACCGAATCATGGCTGCCAGCGGCTTCTGCCTGGTTTCCTGAAACCAAAATAATAAATAAATCACTTTCTAAAGCTCTAAGTCCATTGCTTCACTAGCTCCTCATTTTTTTCCAGAGCGCGAATGCCATGCCAATTAACAGATGATTTATTTAGCAAAAGACAGAATTGCATATTACATGGAAGCACAAAAGGGAAAGAAATTTGGGACTTTACACTACTTCCGCGAAGAGACCATTATAGATGGGGCACAAGCTCGAATTGGACGAGGACAGCAGATAAATTGGTCGTGTCCTACTAGTATCTTCTTTTATTAGTATCTACACGTCTAGTTTCGCAGGACCAAATAGAGGAGCCAATCTCCATGGTTATGGAACGAGACAGTACATGAAATAAGCTTCGGAAAAGTTAATAATTAATAAAATAAAATTTACATGTATCTTATGCCGTCGGCAGGCTGCTGAAAATACGAGTATATTAGTATAATCAGTAATGTAAGACAGGCATTTGCTTAAATTTTTCCGTAAACTCCCTACAGAATAGAAGAGGCAAATTTTTCAATTTAGATTTTAAAGTGCAAGGATTACAACTAAGATTGTTTATTTCTTGTGGTACCTTACTAAAAATAGATGTAACAGAGCATTTTAAATCTCTCTGCAAGAGAGTTAGGAGGTGCGATCCAAATAAAAAAAGGATGTCTACCTAGCATTAACTGAGTGACAGCTGCTAATTCTTATCAATAAGCTCATATAGTTAATAACAAGCGACATTATACATACATTGATAGGGCAGTGTCATAATTCCCATACTCCCGTACAGGGCCCTACAAGATGTTCGTGAACTTCCACTACACTTTGCTCGAACTGCCTTTTTCTGAGCCCAAAATATCCTTTGCGTGTAAGAAGATTTACCCCAGAATCATCCGAAGGGTTACCTCAGAATCATTTCGGCATTCACTGTAATCTATACACGAAAACCGCCGGAAGCTTGGATTTTAGTCTAACTCTGGCGGAAGGTGATTCCAGCACCTTATTCACTTCGGTAGGTTCTTAAAAGTAGAATCCAGTATCCTTGTTTACATATATTGATCTTCTTCTTACGTGGTAATTAATTCAAGTATAAGAAGATGAGAGTTTTACTAGCTCTCTTAATGTGCTGGACAGTGCAGTGCAACAAGTTTACATTCTCCATTAAGCACCATTTTAAAGGTTCGCGTAAGAAACATTGGTAAGACGCGGAAAAGCAACAAACATGAAGAAGAAGAAAGAGGAAGGAGTCATTGTGATCGGTAAAAGACGGTGGATACCATGGTAATTTTGAAAATCTCCTACGTTTTAATTTAACTAGCGGATGGATTGTGTCACCTATATAGGAAGAACACCACAATATAAACTGTGGGTATGCGTGCTTGTTTGTTGTTAATCATGTGAGCGAAACTGCATGAAAAAGGTGCCGTTCTGTACGATGCCTGACTATTGACGAATTATGATCATAATCATTGTAGATATAGGGTACATTACTAACATATCTGCATGTTGAGGTAGGTGGCAAAAATATTAAGAGATTATGTATTGTAACTCATAAGATTGTGACATCATATACTCGCTCTAAATGAATGACAAAATACAGCAATACAAACAAAAATTAAAAGAAACAAAAGACATGGAGTGAATGGAAAATAGCACATTAGCTAAACGGTTAATGAGATACCGTTCAACAGGGAGCTGCGTAGTACGGAGACAATGTAGAAGAAGCCACAACAGACAGCCACCTAATCCCTGAATTGTTAAAGGAGAATTATATATTGTGTAAATACTTGGTGTGATGTTGTAATGTGTACGTGTCATTATAGAGAAGCAATATGTTATTAGTTTTCTCACAGAAGCACGTTTAATTACTATCACTATGACTCTCATAATGATGAAAGACTTCAGCTGCAGTAGCCGTTCATCTCATGTGACGACAGTATTTCTAAATGTTACCATCTGGTTTTGATTTTCGTCGCAGCTTAAACTGCCTGTAAGTAGGGAAGAGCTCGAAAGATGGAGCAGAAATAATACGTGCTGCGTATGAAGTCGTAAATTTTGAAACGTTGTGGTTCTAATGTGATATTAAACAGCACGGTCTGCAGCTGCATGCATTTCCAACAGACACTCGGCGCCGACACTATACTGTGCAGCTAAATCGAGGACAGTTACAGATTTTATTCAGCTGAACCGTTAAATGGAGTTTATGGAGACACATATTACATCCGCCGGAGCGATCAAAGTCATGCTGTCTGTGCCTCACGGACACGGTAGAATGCGGTTTCCAATCGATTTTACACATACTTTTCGTGCCACCATTAGCACGTTCTACGTGTCTTCCGCGAACCCAATTATGCGTCAGCACGAATTCTCTGAAAAACACTTTAACGACCAGCGCAGAGGGCTCTCATTTCGGTGTAGCATATCACTGTTAAAAATTCTTCTCGTCATGTCGCAGTCCGTGGGAAAAATAGTCGTTCATTCGTTGCTGTACCCAGAATTTGATCTTATCTTCACAAAAACAAGAGCAGAAGTACGCTGGGTGTGTCATAACTATTAACGGGTGAAAGTATACGGTAATAGAAGCTAAAACGTTCCAGTAAACATGAGGTCGCATACAAGCCATTTGGGAGGTAACAGTGGATTTACACCAGCATCTACATGACTACTCTGCAATTCACACTTCAATTCCTGGAAGAGGATTTATCGAAGCATCTTCGGAAAATCTGTGTCCCATTCCACTCTCGAACAAACCACCTTCATACAGTTTCACTCTCGAACACCGCACGGGAAAACCAACACTTACATCTGCCCGCGCGAGCTCTGATTGTTTTTATTTTATTACGATGATCCTTCCTCAGATGATTCTTGTTTCTTGGGTGTAATTATTATACTTGTATCATCCCTCCTCAGCTGATTCTTGTTTCTTGGATGTAATTATTATACTTGTGTCAACAGCAAAAAGAACTAAGTTTGAATCTTCATGAATATAGAGTGGCAAGTCATTAATGTATGTTAAGAACAGTAAAGGACCCAAGACTGAACCCTGTGGGACACCATTCTTGATTACTCCCCAGTTAGAGGACTCTGCTGATTTTTGTAGACTATCTGTACTGTTAATTTCAACCTTCTGCATTCTTTCAGTTAAGTAAGAATTAAACCATTTGTGCACTGTCCCACTCATACCACAATACTTAAGCTTATCTAGAAGACTTTCATGATCCACACAATCAAAAGCATTTGAGAGATCACAAGATATCCTGAACGCATATATAGCATTTTATGTTGAAAAGCCTTTCTGAAAACCAAATTGACATTTTGCTAGTACTTTATTTTTACAAATATGTGGTGCTACTCTTGAATACATTACTTTTTCAATAATTTTGGATAAAGCTGTCAGAAGTGATATTGGGCGGTAGTTGTTAGCATCAGATCTATCCCCTTTTTTATGCAATGATTGAACAATAGCATATTTCAGTCTACCTGGAAAGATCCCCTGTTTCTGTGAGCTACTACAGATGTGGCCCAGAATCCTACCTGTTTATTGGGAACAAGCTTTTAGTATTCTGTTGGAAATGCCATCAATTCCATGTGAGCTTTTACTTTTGAGTGAATTTATTAGCTTCCTAATTTCAGTAGGAAGGTGGGTTGAATATCAATTTTATCAAATTGCTTAGGTATTGCCTCTTTCATATACTGCGTTGCATTTGTAATGAATAGCCAGAACCTATTTTCTCTACAACACGTAAAAATGATTACTAAAAATGTTTTCTACTTCTGACTTCTTGTTAACAAACTTTTCATTGTGTTTGAGCATGCACTGTCGACCGCGCTGATCACACATCCCATTAAGTACCATGTCCCACCTTGTGTAATGTCAAGGCAACCATCACGAATTGCGGTGACTTCAATGTAGTTATTGCCTTCGATCAAAAGTGTTATTTCTGCTCGCTTCATTGCGTATTTCTTTCAGTTACGTTATGTACTATACTGTAGCATGTCTTTCCATGTATATTCCAATTTTCAATGAGGTATGTTACTTGGCATTGACACACCATGTGAAATTACTTTCGTCCTGAAGTTGTGCAGACCAGTGTATGTAATTCGGCGGGCTTAGTGTGTAGTGACTGCGGAGTGACAGTGTGAAAGTCCAGCAGGGAGCTTGTGACGCTCCAACGCAGTCCTTGCTATGATTTTTTTCGCTTGCTTAACACATGAAACTGTTTGTATACGATGTATTGTCTGGTGTAAATATGTATTGTAAATACTATGTTTCAAATATGTAATATTTAACATTGGCAAGTCAGGGCATATTTAGTTAACGCTGAAGTCAGAGAGATTGTTTTGTCGTGCCGCTGGGCGCGGGAGCGCGCCAGCGAGCAGCAGTAGCAGTGACGCCGTGCTCGAAGTAAGACGTACAGTCGAGTGCTGCTATTCCTAGCTGTGCTACATCTACCAGCTAGTGTGCGGATCCAAGTACGACGGGAAAGTAATGGTCGGCATATCTGGAAGCATGGCCGGGCGAGTTATTATGGATTAATGTGAAGCGCACTGTGGGCCCAAGTCGCAACAGTAAAAGCCCGCTGCCACATTGTGTCGCCGCTGTGGACTTCAGTCGATCCACCGGCAACGAAGGAAGTAAGATCTACGTAATTTTCGTAGGATAAAATTGTAGAAGGCTTGCCAGTGACTGCGCTTTTCTCTGAAGTTGAACAATTAATAAAAAGCACTTTATAATCGAAGTGTTGCAGTTACATTCCACCCGACAATTACACCGAGTAGGTTCATTCCGATCCTTACCTTTTTGAACCGAGTGTGTCACGCCATTATCAAGAGAAAATATCTTAATTATAAAAATATTTGCGTAGACGGTGAAGAGCAAATTTCAGACTGTTTTGAACGATTGGTTATCGTAGTTAATTGTTGCACTTTATAAGCTTACGCCAACCGTAGTAACTTAATAATAGACTGAAGTAATAAATTTGATTATTAAGATTTCTTTCAGTGCATATTCAGCTGAAGTTAGTTCAGGGATATTTCATGAAACTATAAAGCTTGTTCCACCTGACAATCGCCCAATTAATGCATTATTATCATTCAAAACATAGTTAATCAATTATTGGCAATATATTTCATTATCAGTAGATTAAACTGTGCAAAGTACTTAATTTTAAAGACAGAATGACAGTCCATTATTCAAAATCTCGATATATAATAAATCTGTGTTGTCAGCATTGCACTTAGCTGACAAATTATGAACAAAATAATTATCAAAATACTTATAGAAAGTTAACCATTAATGTTTAAGTGTAGTTAGATTGTTATGACATTGTTTTATATGACTACTGAGCCTGACACAGCACTTGCGTAAAAGTTCCCGTTCCACCTGCTACGCTTCAAACAGATAAAATTTATTTTTGACACAATTATTCACGTACTGAACAGTGCTGACGCTCACCAGTTGAGCTGGCGACCGATTTTTTAATTGCTTTTACACCTTAATCATTTCTTTCGGCTAAATTTATTTCCAGATTATTTCCATTATTTCATTTACCGATCGTTATTGAATAAAATTACTCATTCTGTAACGATCAAGTTATAACGTCTCCTGTTTCCCGCGGAATAATCATTATTTACTTCGGATTCGGATGCCTTATTCCGACACGGGTCAAAATTCATAATTCACGGTCATTGTTAACTTGTAATTTCGCAAATCCCGGGAAGCAGGGGTTGTTCTAAGCTGAAGAAAGAGGAGTAAGAGGCAGCGGCGGCTTACCGGCGGAGAGCCTACAGAGTCCCCCGGCGCAGTCGGCGACGGCGGTGTCCCTGCCGGGGCAGAAGCGGCCCCCGTTGCTGGGAGGCGGGCTGGTGCAGGCGCGGTGCCGCTGCTGCCGGCAGTCGGGTCCGCACACCGACCACGGAGACCACGGCGACCAGCGGCCGTCCACCACCGTAGACGCCTCTGCCGGGGGCATCACAACAGCCGTAAGCCTCTGACAGCTCCCTGACCACTCGCAACAGTACACTGGTGCTGGCAAGATTCTAAAAGGGCAGTTCAGCAAGTATCCTAGCAATGAAGACGCAATTTTCCTTAAAAAACAATCTACGCTCGTACACTGAAGCGCCAAAGAAACTGGTTTACGCGTGCGCATTCAGATGCAGAGATATGTAAACAGGCAGAATAAGGCGCTGCAGTCGGCAACGCCTACATTAGGCAACAAGGATCTGGCGCAGTTGTTAGATCGGTCACTGCTGCTACAGTGGCAGCTTATCAAGATTAAGTGAGTTTGAACGTGGTGTTGTAGTCGGCACAGGAGCGGTGGGACACAGCGATGAACTGCGAATTTTTCCGCACAACCATTACTTGAGTGTACCGTGAATATCAGAAATCCGGTAAAACATAAAATCTCCGACATCACTGCGGCCGGAAAAAGATCCTGCAAGGACGTGACAAACGCCGACTGAAGAGAATTGTTCATCGTGATAGAAGTGCAACCCTTCCGCAATTGCTTCAGATTTCAGCGGTGGGCCAACAACAAGTGTCAGCGTGCGAACCATTCGACGACACATAATCGATATAGGGTTTCGGTGCCTAAGGCCCACTCTTGTACCCTTGATGACTGCACGACAAAAAGCTTTAGGCCTCGCCTGTGTCCGCCAACACCCACACGGGATGTTGATCACTGGAAACATGTTGCCTTGTCTACGAGTCTCGTTTCAAATTGTAACGAGTGGATGGACGTGTGGGGTTATGGAGGCACCCTCATGAATCCCTGGACCCTGAATGTCAGCAGGGGACTGTTCTAGATGGTAGAGGCTCTGTAATGGTATGGGGCGTGTGCACTTAGAGTGATATGGGACCCCCCAAACGAAATGGTCCAAATGGTTCTGAGCATTATGGGACTTAACATCTGAGGTCATCAGTCCCCTAGAACTTAGAACTATTTAAACCTAACTGACCTAAGGACATCACACACGTCCATGCCCGAGGCAGGATTCGAACCTGCGATCGTAGCGGTCGCGCGCTTCCAGACTGAACGCCTAGCACCGCTCGGTCACATCGGCCGGCGGACCTCCCATACGTCTAGGTGACACGTACGTATGCATCCTGTCTGATCACCTGCATCCATTCATACCCATTGTGCATGCCGACGGACTTACGCAATTCCACCAGGACAATGCGACACCCCACACGTCCAGAATTGCTACAAAGTAACTCCAGGAACACTCCTCCGAGTTTAAACATTCCCGCTGCCCATCAAACTCTCCAGAAATAAACATTATTGAGCATATCTGGTATGCCTAGCAACGTGCTGTTCAAAAGAGATCTCCACCCCTCGTACTCTTACAGATTTATGGACAGTCCTGCAAGATTCATAGTATAAGTTCCCTCAGGCACTACTTCATACATTAGTCTAGTTCATGCCACGTCATATTGCGGCACTTCGGCGTGCTCGCGGGGGCCCTACACGATATTAGGCAGGTGTACCAGTTTCTTTGGCTCTTCAGTGTAGTATTCAGCGTTGTCCCTTTACAGGACATACATTTTCCCGAAAGGTTCAAAAATTCAAATGGCTCCAAGCATTATCTGAGTCATCAGTCCCCTAGACTTAGAACTACTTACACCTAACTAACCTAAGGACATAACAGACATCCATGCTCGAAGCATGATTCGAACCTGCGATCGTAGCAGCAGCACGGTTACAGGCTGAAGCGCCTAGAACCGCTCGCCCACAGTGGCCGGTCCGCAGCTCGTGGTCGTGCGGTAGTGTTCTCGCTTCCCACGCCCGGGTTCCCGGGTTCGATTTCCGGCAGGGTCAGGGATTTTCTCTGCCTCGTGATGACTGGGTGTTGTGTGATATCCTTAGGTTAGTTAGGTTTAAGTAGTTCTACGTTCTAGGGGACTGATGACCTCAGATGTTAAGTCTCATAGTGCTCAGAGCCATTTGAACCATTTGTACCACAGCGGCCGGCAGCCGAAAGGTCCGGGCATATGTAGGACAATGAGTTGATCACCGCCGTTCTGGTCAGAGACGGACCAAATGGCCCCGACCGGCGAATGGTCTCATGTGGATGCGATAAGGAGGGGTGGGCGCAGCAAAATGCACTCCCAGCCGTCGCCGGCTTAGCAGACCTGGTACTGCTACCACTACTCCATCAAGTAGCTCGTCAACTGGCATCACGAGTCTGACTGCATCTTTTTCCAGTCCTCACACCAAGGAAATGTCCCCGGCAGTATCGGGAATGGAACCTGGATCCTCTACATGGCAGCCCGCTGGGCTGACTGCTCAACTACGGAGGCGGACATCTGCTTTGTGTGCTTGCACTGAAACCTACCTATCAAAACATGTAGCACGGTTCCAGACATAGTGATATTTATTGCATGCCGCTTTAAGGGAGTTTCAATTTGAACGGCCAATAAATTAGTTTGTTCCACTCTCTGGAACCATCGGCCCCCTTGAAAAAATTTTGTCGTTGTCTCGGCGGAACCGGGTTCACAGACTAGTAGCTTGGAAACAAACACCCATGACCTTCTTCTCTGTCCTGACTGTGCCCTAAGACATCGAATTCATTTCGTATCAAGGCTTGATTCGACCTTGCCTGCATTACCATTGGGGACTAGAGCCAGTGAGTCAGTGTGATCATAGGCAGAACAGAAGTCAGACAATAGTCCACTGCCGACTATTTTAAACAGCTGTAATTATAAAAGAAAAGACCACAATTACGTAAATAAAGAAACTTAGTAGTAAAAGCACCTGCATATTAGGTGGTTGTTATTCGACCGGAAAACAACACTGGGGTCGGTCAAGAAAATATTTTTTGAAGTCATAAGGGGCGATAGCGTTCTTCTTAAGAGGTATAATAAAAACAGTCACTCTAGATCGCAAATAATAAATTTTTGTCTAGTTACCTGTTATAGTCAAAACGTGACCATCTTCAGACGATTAATTCCTTGGTGACATGTGACACGGAGCTGCTGTACGTGCCGAAAGGTACCACAAAATGCAGTTAGATTTGCTTTTTGAAGGGCGTCCGCATTGAATGAAACACGGGTCTTTCTTGTCTTCTAGTACTCACACATGTTTCGCTCAAGTTCCAACATCATCAATGGGCTTTTATTTTCTTTCTATTAAAGAACAGGAAAAATATTCTTTATTACTTGTATAGATATAATTTTGTGTTTTTAAGAAAGTATTTACAAATTTGAAAAACAAAGTTTTGTATAAATACCTTGGTTGCAGGTAAACTGTGATAGGAAAACAACTGCCATGCAGAACAGAAAAAAAATTAGGAAACCCACAGCATGTCGTACCAAGGCACATGTACAAAACTATGTCTGTTTTGAAATTTATATGTAAATATTTTCTTAAAAACTCGAATTTATATGTGTTTAGGCAGTGAAGAACATTTTTGCTGTTACTTAATAGAGAGAAAATGAAAGCCCACTGATGGCGCTGAAACTTGAACGAAACATGTCTGGATCATCATCATCACCATCATCATTTAAGACTCATTATGCCTTTCAGCGCTCAGTCTGGAGCATAGTCCCCTTATAAAATTCCTCCATGATACCCTATTCAGTGCTAACATTGGTGCCTCTTCTGATGTTAAGCCTATTACTTCAAAATCATTCTTAACCGAATCCACGTACCTTCTCCTTGGTCTACTCCGACTCCTACCCTCTACTGCTGAACCCATGAGTCTCTTGGGTAACCTTGCAAACATCTGCGATCACAACTAAGTCATCCGCATATGCGAGACTGCTTATTTTGTGTTCACATATCTTAATCGCACCCAGCCAGTCTATTGTTTTCAACATATGATCCATAAATAATATGAACAACAGCGGAGACAGGTTGAAGCCTTGTCTTACCCCTGAAACTACTCTGAACCATGAACTCAATTTACCGTCAACTCTAACTGCTGCCTGACTATCCATGTAAAGACCTTTAATTGCTTCCAAAAGTTTGCCTCCTATTCCATAATCTCGTAGAACAGACAATAACTTCCTCGTAGAAACCCGGACATATGCCTTTTCTAGATCTATAAAGCATAGATACAATTCCCTGTTCCACTCGTAACACTTCTCCATTATTTGCCGTAAGCTAAAGATCTGGTCCTGACAACCTCTAACAGGCCTAAACCCACAATGATTTTTATCCAATTTGTCCTCAACTAATTGGATAATAGAAGAAAAGAAAACATTGTTTTCCTCAAGGCGAACCGTTTCTAAAAACATATTTATTTATAAGCAAATATGGACAGAAGAACTTCAACCGGATTATGATTATGCCACTGCAGTTGCTGACTGGTACCTTTCCCTACGTCCAGCATCTCCGTGTATAATAATAACTCGCAAACTGATTCTGACGTAAACAGTGCCAAACAAGATTGCTCGGGGTGGGGGAATGGTTGTGATAGGCGTAGTTTAGCCAATGGTACAACGGTAGACGGCTACGTTGCTACATAAGAGAAGGGATGGCGTTGCGCTTTAAGAGTGCTGGTGTTATATTGCTGGCGGTGACTTACCGGGCTGCTGCGGCGGACACGGGCCGATGCACTCGGCCTTCTGGACGGCGGTGCCGGGGCAGGGCTGGCCGCCGTTCAGCGGCGCGGGGCTGGAGCACGAGCGCGTCCGGCGCACCACGCCGCGCTGCCCGCACCGCGACGCGCTGCACTCGCCCCACGACGACCAGGCGCTCCAGCCGCCGTCCACTGCGCCACGCACACCACAAGGCACGTCACAACACGAGACCAGCAACAGGGTGTCCGACAAAGGACGCTCCCATTTTAAAATCAAATAGCATGTAAACAAAGGTCGTTAGAAAAATGCAACAAACGGTACGTTTATTGTGAAAGCTGTAAGGATTTTTGCAGAAACTGAGTACCAGCATTGTCGGGACATGTATTTATTCTAATTCTATTAGTCCAGTTCCTCTTCTCCCCTCATTCTGTCCATCTCCTACATCCTCCTCCCTGTCCATTTAATTCTCTCCCCTCACTCTGTCCACCTCCTCCACCACCCTCCCCCCATCTCCTCCTGCCTCTCTCTCT
The DNA here is from genome assembly GCF_023897955.1 of Schistocerca gregaria. Taxonomy (NCBI): domain Eukaryota; kingdom Metazoa; phylum Arthropoda; class Insecta; order Orthoptera; family Acrididae; genus Schistocerca; species Schistocerca gregaria. Next base: position 243,319,120 of record NC_064927.1, on the reverse strand, counting down.
GTTCACCTGCTCCTTTCATCTCTCTCTGTCTGTCTGTTCATCCCCTCTCACTCTGTCCATCTGCTTCTTCCCCCTCTATCCATCTCTTCCTCTCCCCTCCGAGTTCATCTCCTCTTGCCCCTTCTATTTCCTCCCTGCCCACTCTGTCTTCTCCTCCGCCCTAGGACGTATCCTAACGAATCAAGGAACAGTTAATTCGCTAATATAGAAAGAGACCCGCGAACGGACTTGCCGCAGTTGTGACACCGGCTCCCGTCAGATCACCGAAGTTAAGCGCTGTCCGGCTTGGCCAGCAGTTGGATGGGTGGCTGAGTGCTGTGAGCTAGCGGGGGCACTCAGCCCTTGTGAGGCCAAATGAGGACCTAAATGGGAGAGCGGTGTGCCTACCACGTGCCCCTCCATATCCGCCATCAGCGAAGCGTGTGGTGTGAGGATGACACGGCGGTCGGTCGGTACCGTTGGGCCTTCAAAGTTCTTTCGGAGGGAGACCAAGACTTGACTACAGAAAGCAGGTTCAGTAGAATGTCTGAAGAGAAATGGTTCAAATGGCTCTGAGCACTATGGGACTTAACATCTATGGTCATCAGTCCCCTAGAACTTAGAACTACTTAAAATAACTAACCTAAGGACATCACACAACACCCAGTCATCACGAGGCAGAGAAAATCCCTGACCCCTGTCTGAAGAGACTTGTGCATGATAATATAGTGAATAGCTCCCTCAAATCGATCTACAGACAGAAGACTACAAGAACAACAACGACGTTTGACAAGATGTGTGAAAAACAGTAATAATTTACATCGAGTACCTTGTAAAAGAACATAATAGATAGGGTTGTGAAAGTGTGATATATCGTGGATGTGCATCAATATTGTTTGTATATTTCGTCAGAGTAATATATGCGAACCTATATCGATATTATTTCTACAAAATATCAATATTCCAATATCACTGCCAACTATGGCAGAAACAAGGTACGATGCACCCACTAGGAGCCTCACATTAGACAACTTCACGCTATCGTCCGTACTTGGTTATTCGAAACTATTCCAGTCGTTTCACTATTATGTCTGTTTACGAAATATTTCGAAACGTGACAGACGTACCGATAAATTCCAAAGGTATGTTTCTTTCCATATTTTTCGTGCAGTTTGCTCAGGACTCGTTTCACTTTGTGGGTAAAGCGTCACCAGGGGTGATACGTTGATTGTTTCTTTTTTATTGTTTTGAAAATAACTGGTTTTTGCTGTCGTTGCTAACAAGCATTGCAGCCGACAACAGTTTGATGTAACTTACGTGGAAATGTGAATAAACTTTCGACAATTGCAACGTCTGCTAGCAGCGGGAGAAAAATTCAATTCTCTTCAAAATATGTGTAAGGGAAAAAATGAACGCCAATAGCCACTGTTGATGCTTTCGTAATTTAATTATTATTTCAGATGTTATATTTGTGGCAGTAGTATGTGATATTTCTTTTGATTTATTTTTTAATTATTTTTCTGCCTTATTGTGGTTGGCTACGTATTTCCGCGATGTGCGATGCAGTATACTATTTAGCGGACTGACTGTTAGAACCGTCATTTAATTTTTAATTACGCTTTGAAAAACAAACTTCCGAAGATAGCAGGCTCTTTGCTCACAGCAACCAATCTGGCAAACATTGGCCTTTCCGTCCAATATGAAATTTCCACACAATATGCTCATGGTATGTCTAAGTATGTAATAAGATGAGTAAATTACAGACATTCTCTCGGTTTTTATTGGAGATCCGTTAACACTTGTACAGTACAATGTCATGAAACCTAGAACAAAATGTCGCCCTTCCTTTACTACGTCTGACATTCATATCGCACTACTTCCTGCAAACGTGACGTAATTTTGACAAACGAAGCGGCAATATCGACAATCGATGCGACAGGCGCCATATTCATTTTTGCATATTTAGGTGTTTTGTATTATAACTTGCATTATGCCGTTTCAAAGCACGGCACGTTGAAAATGTATCACAAACACGCCACTCTTGTCATTAAATGATATAAGCATTCAAGAAATACTGTGACTGCGAGGACATGGAACAAACCTGTAATGACTAAGCTGTGGCGCAATGAATAATGTCCTGGTTTACGAGTTGAAGATTGTAGATTCGCATACTGCTACATGCTGGTTTTTTCATCCTAGCTTTTTTATGAATGTAATAAAAGTATGTTCTGCAATATTCTTTGCTATTTGAGATTTTCGTCTGATTAGAGAATGAAGGATGAAATAAATATTTGGCAGTTTATTTAGGAATATGTGGCGATTACCGAATGTGTGGTGGGGCAAGAACATAAAGAGGAAAATTCTAATTGCTGCGGCTGAAACGAGAAGCAATAAAATTTTTATTATTTCTTCTCGCAAATATTTGGCTTTTTTTTTAAGTGTGTGGTTGGACAAGAACCTTAGAGGCCAGTTTTACTACGACATAATCAAGCGGCCATGAAATTCATATTATTTCTTCTCACAAATATTCGGCTTTTTATTTTCGAATGTATGTCGATTACCGAGCGTATGCGTGGGCAATAACCTAAGAGGACAGCTTAAATTGCTGCGAGCGAAACGAGGAGTAATGGCATTCATATTCTCTCTTATTTCGCGCGTAACACTCAACTCACTAGATCTTCTGCAAAACAATGGCTCTTCCCATTTGTACATTAGGTCGCTAACGACATGTGTGAGCTGTCTGCGAGAGAGGATCGCATCAAACGCTAACGAAAGTCGATAGTAGTTCCTGCACTTGTCGCTATTGCGTATGTAAAAATGGCGTCACGTTTGCAGACAGTTTTGTGAAACGAGTGTTACTACTTTATGTACAAACGGCATCAAAGAAGAAAAATTGACGTAATCAGTTTTGAGTTTTGACGTGTAATAGTGGACGGTTGAACTGCGGCAGTGTAAAACTATGAGCAACGAGCATCTCTGACTGTCACTAATGTAAACTACTATTCTGACCTCGCGAGAAGCGAGCAATAAATGTTCGAATAATCGAATAAGTCTTTTGGGATATAATACAGCTTAACCAATCACGCGAAAAGGAGCTGGTGAAAAACCCTCGCAGTATGCATTCTGCTTAAAACAGAAAAAATGAAAATTTTAATATAACCTATATTGCCTAAGATCAAAGTAAACGCAATACAAAGTTTTATCTATAAATAAAAAACACTTTTCAACCTGTCGCTACACTTTATATTTTTTAATTAAGGCGCATTTCAGAGGCTTTGCTCTTCATCGGGTGACAATTTAAGCTCTTTGTTCAGCATAATTGTTCTCGGGGCGTCAAATATATTGCAAAAATTACTATAGACTCCTTGCATTGGCACTTCTGCTTATGGGAATATTGAGTTGACAGCTGAGTACGAAAACTGTCCAGGTGATGGAAGGGAACCTGCTGACAAGGTAGCGCACGTGAAACCTGTGCTCGGCGCTCCACCGTAACAAGGCTGGCGACATTAGGAGCGTGCGGCACTCTGACGAGCTACCTCCAACAGAAAGAAGCACTAACAATGGTTGGTTGCGGCAGTGGAGCAAGCCAAGGGCTGAAGAAATACGACGGTGATCACACAGTGAAACGAAATTCAATTCTGTTCTCCGCCGCTGGAACCGGAAGCCTTCACGTTCCGGAAGAAGAACGGCAGCCATTCGTAACCCTGGTGCTTAAACGAGGGGCGGTGCCCAGTGCTGCAGGGATATTGCTCTCCTGGTCAGGCCTTGCATGGTCACGGCCGCCGCTCTCCCCCCGGGCATCCTATTTTGCAGATTGATCAGGTCTGCGTGAATTTTACTTAGGCTAAGAATGTAGTAGTACGAGGGCGTAAAACTACTAAAATATCAGGCCTCTCATCGCTCTTGCTAAAAAATAGAAGCGCTTTCACTCCGCCTATAACATCTCACACTAATTTTAGCAGGTTGAAAGGATTATACGAGGGTCACTCCAAAAGAAATGCACACAACTTTTTTTTTTAATGCGTCTTTTATTCTACATGTTTGAAAGTTTTATAGTGTGTAGATACATCGCTTAGGAACAATATTTTCATTTCTCCGCATAATTTCCATCCCTCTTAACTGCCTTACGCCATCTTGGAACCAGCGCCTGTATACCCGCACGGTAACATTCTGGACCAACCTGTTGGAGCCACTGTTTGGCAGCGTGCACAAGGGAGTCATCATCTTCAAACCTGGTTCCACGAAGAGCGTCTTTCAATTTCCCAAAGAGATGATAGTCACATGGAGCCAGGTCAGGACTGTAAGGCGGGTGTTTCAGTGTTGTCCATCCGAGAACCCATCTGGCACAAACCTTTTTTAACGCCAACACTTGCAGTATTCTGCAAACACTTCCTTCCCCTATCCCAACGTAGCGTGACAGTTCGTTAGCTGTGATGCGTCTGTCAGCAGTCACCAATTCGTTAACTGTCTGCACATTGTCTGGAGTGTGTGCAGTACGAGGCCTGCCGCTGCGAGGACAATCCTCAATATTGCAGTGCTCGCTTTCATCACGTAACATGCTTGCCCACCGACTAACTGTACTGCGATCAACAGCAGCATCTCCATACACCTTTTTCAACCTCTTGTGGATGTTTCCCACTGTCTCGTTTTCACAGCACAGGAATTTTATGACTTCAAGTTGCTTCTGACGAACGTCAAGTGCAGCAGTCATCTCGATAACATGCTATGACGGCGCTACTCACGGGAACAGGTTGAACTAAGTTTGACAACAAACGGGAAGGGTGTGTCTAAACACTGTAAAATGTTCACACATGCAGAATGAAAACTGTATTTTTACAAAAATAGTGTGCACATCTTTTGGAGTGACCTCGTATAATCCTCCTTGTTAATGTCGAACCAGCAATACTTAGAAATGTATCTCTTTATTTGCAGTCAGTGACTGCATACTAGTATTTGTAAATGTTGAGCAGACCCTCCTCTGTAGCTGCGGGATCAGTGCGGCAGTCCGGTGCTTAGGACTCGATTTAGCAAGTGATCTGCGACGGACAATTGCCCTCAACTGCCGACGTCTACTTTCCCAGCTACGAGTTGGATTCACCGTTTACGAGCATTCGATCGTCTGCAACGCACACAATACGTAAATGCATATTTGGCGTCACGTATCCCCCACGCGGCACAGACACTTCCTATTCCGCCATCCATACCCCGTCGCATGCTAGCGGCATTGGGTTCGTTTGTTTGCCTTGGAATGATGTTCAAGATAGGTACGAAACGCTCACTCCCCTGCGGTGCAGAGGCGGTTTAGGTCTGTATCATGTGCCTGACAGAGCGGCAGTCCTTTTCATTGGCTCTCACTTGACGTTATGGCGCCGGAGTCCTACGACCCTTAACAGCCTATTGCTGGAGGCCCTTACATCACACCTATCCAACTTTTGGAAGTCCCGTCGCCCTTCTTTGACTTCCGCCACTTTTTCCTTATGCGGAGCTACGTCCGTAATTTGATACAGCCAGCACAGTTGACATCCACTAAGGTGATCTATGATTTCCTTCAGCCGCAAAGGTCACCGAATGTCGTTGAAAGAAAGCTTCCCCACGTCGACAGGCGTGCCGCTTCGCGATCGGTGTGCTCTCCTTATATTGACACTGACGCCCAGGTACCTTACTGTCAATGGGAAGTAAGTATGCCCGTCACGCCTTCACAGGATTCAACACGCAGACACCCTGGTGTGCGTCGACTGTGGTGCTATAAACACAGGCAAGCACCGCCTGGTGTGCACATCGGCGAGAGGTGTCTGGTTCTTAGTACTACAGATGTTGTCCTTACTTACCCGTACGACTCCTCATCAGATACCTACTCAACTGCTCCTCTTTCCGGACCCGCGATACTTCCCGCAAGCGAAGACGAATTCTGTGAGGTGGATTTCTGGACACGCAGCACACTACTTGATTGGTGATGGCGAGAAAAATATACTTGACTTTTGGCAGTTTCTTAATGAACGCCATTGTGCAATTGTCCGCAAACCAAAATACAGACAACTTTTCTCCAATTTCCTCTGCAGTGTCTTCCATAAACAACCTCAAAGCTGGTGTGTTTCTGTCGTCAAGAGTTGATCCCCGCCTCTTCCAGACTTCGAACTGATACATTCATTCGTAATTGGAATGTTCTTTATACACGAGGCGTGTTCTTGAAGTAAGTACCGTTTTGAAATTAAAAAAAGACGTGCTAAGATATCTGAATAATTTTATTTTTACATGAAAGCCTATACCTTAATCTAAGCACTGACGCCATTACAGACTCATTCTTCTTTGTTTACGTTGTGTACTGAGTGTTTAAGATGCCTCCAATAATCGTGAGTCCCGCCGACTGTGAAGTACGGGCAGTTATAAGATTTCTTAGTGCTAATGGCCTAAAAGCGATCGATGTTCATCGTGAGATCTGTGCAGTTTACGGAGAAAACATTATGAATGGTGGAATGGTAAGAAAGTGGGTGAGAGCATTTAAAGATGGCCACACAAATGTGCATGGTGAACAACGGAGTGGGCGTCCTTCGGTCGTTAACGAAAGTTTGGTGCAGGAAGAGGACAATGAGGTGAGAGAAAACAGACGCTTTACGATTTGCTCCTTGCGGGATAACTTTCCTAATGTTTCTCGTAATGTTTTGTATGGCACTGTTACCGAGCACTTGAATTACCGAAAAATGTGCGCACGTTGACTACCGAAAATGTTGACGGATGTGCACAAAACCAAACGTTTACACAGTGCATTGACTTTCCTTGAGCGGTACCACAACGACGGTGATGATTTCTTAAGGCAAATTGTTACTGGCGATGAAACATGGGTGGTCTACGTCACACCAGAATCAAAGCAACAGTCCATGGAAGATGAGCAAGGGCATCGTTTTGCTGTAAGACAATACGCGTCCGCATGTGGCGAATCAGACCAAAGATCTCATCACATCTTTTCGATGGGAAACTCTAGATCATCCGCCGTACAGCCCCGATCTTGCGCCTAGTGACTACCATCTGTTCCTGCACTTTTGAAAAAACACCTGGGCGGTCAGCGTCTTCAAGACGATGACGAAGTCAAAACAGTGGTGATGCAGTGGTTAACAACTCAGGCGGCAGACTTCTATGATGAGGGTATTCAAAAACTGGTACGACGTTATGACAAATGCCTCAATATGGACGGAAATTATGTAGAAAAGTACACTCCAGGAAATTGAAATAAGAACACCGTGAATTCATTGTCCCAGGAAGGGGAAACTTTATTGACACATTCCTGGTGTCAGATACATCACATGATCACACTGACAGAACCACAGGCACATACACACAGGCAACAGAGCATGCACAATGTCGGCACTAGTACAGTGTATATCCACCTTTCGCAGCAATGCAGGCTGCTATTCTCCCATGGAGACGATCGTAGAGTTGCTGGATGTAGTCCTGTGGAACGGCTTGCCATGCCATTTCCACCTGGCGCCTCAGTTGGACCAGCGTTCGTGCTGCAGAGCGCGTGAGACGACGCTTCATCCAGTCCCAAACATGCTCAATGGGGGACAGATCCGGAGATCTTGCTGGCCAGCGTAGTTGACTTACACCTTCTAGAGCACGTTGGGTGGCACGGGATACATGCGGACGTGCATTGTCCTGTTGGAACAGCAAGTTCCCTTGCCGGTCTAGGAATGGTAGAACGATGGGTTCGATGACGGTTTGGATGTACCGTGCACTATTCAGTGTCCCCTCGACGATCACCAGGCGTGTACGGCCAGTGTAGGAGATCGCTCCCCACACCATGATGCCGGGTGTTGGCCCTGTGTGCCTCGCTCGTATGCAGTCCTGATTGTGGCGCTCACCTGCACGGCGCCAAACACGCATACGACCATCATTGGCACCAAGGCAGAAGCGACTCTCATCGCTGAAGACGACACGTCTCCATTCGTCCCTCCATTCAAGCCTGTCGCGACACCACTGGAGGCGGGCTGCACGATGTTGGGGCGTGAGCGGAAGACGGCCTAACGGTGTGCGGGACCGTAGCCCAGCTTCATGGAGACGGTTGCGAATGGTCCTCGCCGATACCCCAGGAGCAACAGTGTCCTTAATTTGCTGGGAAGTGGCGGTGCGGTCCCCTACGGCACTGCGTAGGATCCTACGGTCTTGGCGTGCATCCGTGCGTCGCTGCGGTCCGGTCCCAGGTCGACGGGCACGTGCACCTTCCGCCGACCACTGACGACAACATCGATGTACTGTGGAGACCTCACGCCCCACATGTTGAGCAATTCGGCGGTACGTCCACCCGGCCTCCCGCATGCCCACTATACGCCCTCGCTCAAAGTCCGTCAACTGCATATACGGTTCACGTCCACGCTGTCGCGGCATGCTACCAGTATTAAAGACTGCGATGGAGCTCCGTATGCCACGGCAAACTGGCTGACACTGACGGCGGCGGTGCACAAATGCTGCGCAGCTAGCGCCATTCGACGGCCAACACCGCTGTTCCTGGTGTGTCCGCTGTGCCGTGCGTGTGATCATTGCTTGTACAGCCCTCTCGCAGTGTCCGGAGTAAGTATGGTGGGTCTGACACACCGGTGTCAATGTGTTCTTTTTTCCATTTCCAGGAGTGTAGATTAAGGTACAGGATTTCATGTAAAAATAAAATTATTGAGATATCTTAGGACGTCTTTTTTTAATTACAAAACGGTACTTACTTAAAAAACCCGCCCGGTATATACGTTGATAGTCTCAATTAATTTAACGTCTTGCTGCGCCCTACCCCTCGCGTAACGCCGGTTTCCTGATATTCTCGGTGGTATTAATGACGAAAATAAATAAATGACAAAAAAAACGAAAAGCAAAATTAATAAATAAACGCCGTTCATGGTAACTCTACTCCACGTTCCCTGTTAACGGAAGGTGCCCGGGTTCGATTCCTGGCCGGGTCAGAGGAGTTTTTCTCCGTTTGGGGACTGGGTTTTGTGCTGTCCTTACATTCGTATTGTCGTAAATAACACGAAAGTCGCCTCAGCCACAGTGTCATATCATCTTTTCACTACTGAGATAACTGTATGGAGACGAACCGAAAGCCAATAAATTGGAGAAAAATAAGAGTAACTGAAAATACTCGCCTCCGCAACCGAGCCTGTAAAAATAAAATTCAAACATTTCGATCATGCGACAAATGTGCGGTAGAAAGCACATACAGCCGTTCCAAAATTTTTTAATCAACTCTCTCTGTTTATATTGACGAGGAATGAAAGTTGGAATTCGACGAGAACCGACCTCGCTCTTGGACTGCTAATGGTTTTCACTGCACCGGAAGAAGGGACATTTTTTTCCTTTTCTCACCTTAGGAACGAAGAATTTTAATTAAAAAATTAAAATTAAAAAAGAAACTCAAGAAGAGAAAAAAGCAAATAAGCGAATGAAGGCAGCAGAGCGAAAAGCTAGCCATAGAACGCATTTTTGGAGACTGAGGGAATGAGCTGTCCGGTGAACGCCTGTGCGAGGGCGTTTAAGTCGGAAGCAGTCGGTTCGAATACTGGTGGCGGAAATTTTTTTGCCAGTATCTGGTGGGTGAGCGGAGGAGAAGTGGCGACGGCGTAAAGTTCCCTGATCACCAGATTTTACGCCAGTGTCCTGTATTCAATTTCAGCCCTCAAAGAAGTCTCTCATGGAATGAAGACAAGTAACACTGTTAATCCGTCCGTCGGATGGAGATATTAAATTCATCGTGCTGTTGGGTGCTATTCGACAGCAGTAAGCTCTCTTCCTTCCCTCTTCACAATAGAACGCGAACAATACAGCACTCTATACTCGTATCCATTACAGACCCCTACGCTCAACAACCACACTTGCGGGATAATTTTGACACAGCTTCGCCAAAACGGCCATTGTGCGTGGAGAAGGGAAACCTAGCGGCGCCTAGCCGATTAGGCAGCTGTTTCTACACACAGTGGTCTCCCACGCCTTTTTTTACATAAAATAAAGAGAAATAACTGCACACTTCCTGAGTTGCTGAGAACTACATCGCGAATACAAAAAACTAATAATTTCCTTTTTGGTATCAGTTCATAGGCGTAGGTTGTCACACGCACGAGCTGATTTACGTCTACGTGAATACTCTGCAGATCACTGCGCAGTATGTGGCATAGCGTACTTGGCATTATAGGTTTACCTCATCTTCCCGTTCCAATCACGAATAAAACGCGGGTACAACGACTTCTTAAATGCTTTCTTACAGGCTGTAAATAGTCTAATCTTCTATTTGTGGGAGTGATGCGCAGGGAGCTGCGCTGTGTTTCTGGATTCTTCGCTTAATATGGTTCTTGAAATTCAGTAAGTAGGCTTTCGCGAGGTAATTGGCGTCTGTTTTCAAGTGTGTGCTTAGTTCAGGTTTCTCAGGATCTCCGCGATGTTCTCTCGTGAATCCAAACAAAACTGTGACTATCCGTGCCACCGGCTTTTGCAAAGTTTCACTATCTCCTCTTAGTACTACCTGCTAAGGATCCCACATACTTTAACAGTATTCTAAGAATGGACGCACAAGTTGTTTGCAGCCTGTCTTCTTTGTATAATTCTGCCAGCTGTTTTATGTACGACTGAGTCTGTGCAATCATTCCATTTCATATTCATACAAATGGTTACAACCGTATAATTGTATGAGTTGACTGATTCCAATGGCGAGTCACAGATACTGCAGTTATAGGGCAGTAATTTATGCGAGTTACGAAATTCACAGCTTCACACTTCTGTACATTTAATACAGCCACATTGAAATCTTATCAAGATCTAACCACGAAGTCATTTGCGATGGAGCTGTCAACTGGTTGGGAACGTGTTGCGGAGCGACTCAAATGAAACCCGTTGACAACGAGAGTTGGTAACTGGTTGCTTCCTAATATCTTACCGTGTATTCAAATAGGGCTCCAGAGACGGCGCCACTGCAGACCGACTCACCAGTAAATCGTCTGCAACTCGTTACCAACCAGTTACCAAGGACTCGGCATCTGCGGTGTCAAGCGATCTGAGTTTAGTCCTCGAACACAACTCTGTATTGTTCAAATCTGAACGAAGCAGTTTGTGAACGTTAAATCTGTACGGGAAGGGGAAAAACATCCCTGTTTACACAAATAAAACCTTTCAGATTCCTGTAGGAGAGATCTGACAGAGGGAGCGCGGTGTCAAGTGGGAAAAAGAAGTTTGTAAGGCAAGAATATAATGTACTGTTCATGTGTTCGAAAATGCTCAACTGTGTGTGAAATCTTATGGGACTTAACTGCTAAGGTCATCAGTCCCTAAGCTTACACACTACTTAACCTAAATTATCCTAAGGACAAACACACACACCCATACCCGAGGGAGCACTCGAACCTCCGCCAGGACCAGCCGCACAGTCCATGACTGCAGCGCCCTAGACCAATCAGCTAATCCCGCGCGGCATGAGTTGCTTTACAGAAAATTAACTTTACTTCAGTGAGAACAAATGCACAAAAAATACAGGGCATTTCACAATGTTTTTACGATAGCAAATTTATATAACACAGAAACTAATCGTGAAACAAAGTTGAACTTTTTAGACAAGGTACATCATTTATTTTAGCTTACTTATGAAATACTACATCGGAAAATGACAACCATTCATGGCTACACAATAGTCGCGGGGTTTCATTCAGTTTTTGAACATATCTTTCCTAACTGCTGTAGTAATTCTGGAAATTTCATACTGAATTCGATCTTTTTAATTGTTGCAAGCTTCTCGGCCTGTCGGAGCACAGTCTCGCCTTCAAATAACCCCATAGGTAAAAGCCTGGCACTGTTAAATCAGACGAGCTAGGGGTCATTCGACACAAGCGATTTCGGAAAGTATGCAGATGGTAATGCAGATCAGACATTGCGATGCATGGACGCGGGCGAACTGTTCAGCGTTTGGGCACATTTTCGTAACGAACGACAAGAGCTTGCCTGTAAACTGCTACGCACACATTCGATGTTCTCGGGAGTTCGGACGGTTTTCCGAGGCTCGGCTGACTTTCGACTCGATGCAGCAGCAACTGCTCCACGAGAAGGAATTACAAATACGCCTGAATCTTGAAATGCTTACGAAAGGCACGTTGCATGCGGACGACAGATCCGCCGTAGCGAAAATAGCACTCCATCGCGAAAGTACGATGTCGCTGTGACCAGTACAATACGATTACTGGCCTGTATATGGGATGAAACTTCATACTCCGCAGTACTAATAGGCTGCACCTTAGTCGCGTATCTTTTTTATTAGCGCACGTCGTTCCAATTTGAAATGGTTACAACATTGTGAAACACCCTGTACAAATCATACCAGGCGTATTGTCTGTGTGATTAGCTGCGTAGGTAGTTCTGTAAAACTACACTGTCGTGTTGTGAGGTTGCAAGCGATACTGTAATAGTATAACTAATTTTGTGGATGTGGTAATGTTTGGAAGAACAGTTGAGGTGTAGCAAACACAAGTTTGATTAAGAGAGGAGGCAGTTTCACATTGAATTACTCAGTTACATAATTGCCTATGTCTCAGCGCATAACTTGGTACATATGTTAATAACGTAAGGTGTGCTTGTCTTGCTAATCATTGGATTTGCTGGATATCTGATCACTGAAATAGGAGTACTCCATAAACATAAGAGCTCTTCAAAATAGTTCAAAACTCAAATTTAAAGCATAGTAGCTGGGATAGTATTTTGGACATTAAAGAACATGTTTTATATAAAAATTACGTTGTAAGGATGTTTGAGAACTGCATAATAAGTTATTGTCTTTTATTGTGAAGGTACTGTTCAGTTTTCGATCTATGTAGAGTAAAATGAGTATTTCGTATGCCACACCTTCTAGACAAAGACGTGATTAAACAAAGGAAGAGGGGTGAAACTGCCAAGAAGTGGAGTGCCCTTAAATATGTAAATAATCTGATGATTTCTACAAAATAATATAAGGTATTTAGTTTTACGTATTTTAATATTGTGACATTGTAAATGCATGATGTCAATGTTTAGAAATAATATATTTGACTAATGTAGTGTCACGTGGCCGGACACAGGGTAGGGGAAAAAGGTCTTTTGATGGTGGTTCGTCGGTGCGGTAAGATCGGTGTGGCTAAGAGCCACCGACATAGTATCACGTGGCCATCAGTTTGTTTTGTGGATGTGATTTAGTAAAATAAAAACGTTTTCATTATAAACTGTTGCCGGTGCAAATCGTTTGTGAACGATCGTGATTTAGACAAATACTTGAATTCATTCACTGCTGTACTTAGGCTGGCTATTTACCCAATAGGGAGCGAATGCAACTGTGCACAACCGAACCCCTTTTGCAGACGAGTCATGATAAAAGCTTGTGTAAAAGCCCGAGTGAAGTTGCAGTGTGCAAACGAGGAGTAGGAACGATAGGGAAACGACAGAAAATCGGAAACACCGACCAGGTGAGAGTGGCTCTCGCACTCTGAGGGTTCAATAAAAACTTAATCGTGTATATAAATGGTTCATCTATAGATTTTAATGAGTGATTTTGTATCAAAATGTGTGATATAAATGACAATACCTTTTTATTACATTCACTTAGAAGCTTAAATTTTTTACACCGCGGAGAGCAGATCTTAGTACTTGACATAAATTTCAACTTCATGTGCTTAACTCCGCCCACCATGAACCAAGGACCTTGCCGTTGGTGGGGAGGCTTGCGTGCTTCAACGATACTGATAGCCATACCGTAGGTGCAACCACAACGGAGGGGTATCTGTTGAGAGGCCAGACAAACGTGTGGTTCCTAAAGGAGGGCAGCAGCCTTTTCAGTAGTTGCAAGGGCAACAGTCTGGATGATTGACTGATCTGGCCTTGTAACACTAACCAAAACAGCCTTGCTGTTGTGGTACTGCGAACGACTGAAAGCAAGGGGAAACTACAGCCGTAATTTTTACCGAGGGCATGCAGCTTTACTGTGTGATTCAATGATGAGGGCGTCCTGTTGGGTAAAATATTCCGGAGGTAAAATAGTCCCCCATTCGGATCTCCGGGCGGGGACTACTCAAGAGGACGTCGTTATCAGGAGAAAGAAAACTGGCGTTCTATGAATGGGAGCGTGGACTGTCAGATCCCTTAATCGGGCAGGTAGGTTAGAGAATTTAAAAATGGAAATGGATAGGTTAAAGTTAGATATAGTAGGAATTAGTGAAGTTCGCTGGCAGGAGGAACAAGACTTTTGGTCAGTTGAATACAGGGTTATAAATACAAAATCAAATAGGGGTAATGCAGGAGTAGGTTTAATAATGAATAATGAAAAAAATAGGAATACGGGTAAGCTACTACAAACAGCATAGTGAACGCATTATTGTGGCCAAGATAGACACGAAGCCCGCACCTACTACAGTAGTGCAATGGGTAGACCACATAACTAATGAGGAGGTATTGAATAGAGTTGGGGAGAAGAGGAGTTTGTGGCACAACTTGACTAGAAGAAGGGACCGGTTGGTAAGACATGTTCTGTGGCATCAGGGGATCACCGATTTAGTATTGGAGGGCAGCATGGAGGGCAAAAATCGTAGAGGGAGGCCAAGAGATGAATACATTAAGCAGATTCAGAAGGATGTAGGTTGCAGTAAGTACTGGGAGATGAAGAAACTTGCACAGGATAGAGTAGCATGGAGAGCTGCATCAAACCAGTCTCAGGACTGAAGACCACAACAACAAAGTGCTTAACTCCGTTTTTAAATGTTCCTTTACAAATGAAAACCCAGGAGAATCGCCATAATTTAATCCTGACTGAAAAGATGACTGAAATAACTATTAGTGTCAGTGGTGTTGAGAAACAGCTGCAATCGTTAAAATTGAACAAAGCTCCAGGGCTCGCAGGAATCCGTGTCAGATTCTATACTGAATTTTGCATCTGAGTTATCCCCTCTTCTAACTATAATCTATCGTAGATCTCTCGTGGCGTCAACGAGTTTCGTCAGAGTTTCGCCTTGTGTGGAAGGCCTTAAGCCGTCGGCACACAGACCCTGCATCCCATCATTGAGCGTTGAGCGTGCCGAGTTTCTGACGTCACAACATGGAATACCACGCTCGGGAGTCTTTCCGAAGGTGCAAAGCGATATCTGGCATGTCAGATATTCAGAGCGTGCGTCTGAGCGTTGACCAATGAGATGGAACAAGCACGCCGTCTCCCTTCAGTGCAGAGTTGTGAGGCGCCATATTGGCATTCATTTCAAGCCTATACGTATATATGCCGTTCCGAGCAGCAGAAAATTGAGAATCACTGCAAAACCCGTTGTTAACTGTGTGATTCATTCCAATAAAATAATGGGAAACATCATATTTGTGGCAAAAGAATTATTGTAACTTGCGTATAATGAGAGTAGGCTATTTGAAGGGAGCGACACACTGAAGATCCACCCAAAACGTTCTTTGGTACAATGTGTTATAATTAAATTTCACTTAGTAAAATATCTACGACTAAAGTTTTTAGCAGGAGGTAAGATACTATGATTAGATACAGAAGATGTGAATTTTGGTTTAGCTGCCGGCACGGTAGCTCAGCGTGTTCGGTCAGAGAGCTGGTTGGCCTCTGTAATAAAAAAAAACTGAGTGGAAGAATCAACAACGAACTTGAACGGATGTCATATGACTTCCGCAACGACCAAACACGACAACAACAAAAAAAGGCTAGCTTCACTGCTGCAATAAAAAAAACTGAGTTACTAGACCAACAACGAACTGAAACGGGTGTCTTTCGACGTCCGCGCAGAGCAGATACAACGAACAAAATGAGATTTTTTTTTTAAAAAAAAGCGTAATGAATAGCGTCACTCTATAATGAGTTTTTTTTGTTGGGACGGTGGTTCCCGTCCTGACACAACAAATTTTTTTTCCTGACATTCGCGTTTTTATTAGGTTCTGATACTATATTATTAGTTTAATATATGTATAGACTATAATGTTTGATTTTATGCAAGTACAAGTTCACCTTTTTTTGAGGGGTGACTTTGTTCGATTGGCTTAATCTACAGGACAGCTTACGCTACTTGTATAAAGATATTTTGCTCCTTCTTCTTTTACGCTTCGTAATTCACATGTTGCAAAGATTCTGCTACTAGGTAGGAACAGTGATCAAGTAAGACTAACCTTGGGGTTTTACCAAAATGTGGCAATGATGAAATAATTTTTACCTTATGCGGAGAAGTATTCCAATTTTGTAACGCACTGTTTTTAATGGAACTTTTATAAGCCTGTGTCCTTATTGATTGGACATGGTACTTTCCCTTTCGTGGACGATGGAAGAAATGGGCATTTTAATAGAGCTAACGTGGGAATTTCATGCGCACCCGTTGAGTAAACAGTGTCATTTACGAACTAGAAACATCCCTCAACTGTCGCTTGAGTGCGTTGCGATCGCGTATACCACATTGGGGTCCACGTACCGTATGCACAAGTCGCATCATTCCTGAGCGTTCTGCAGCACGTTAAACTTGGCACGCTCAACGTTAGCGTTCGGCAGCACGGTCCGTGTGCCGGCGGCTTTAGACAGGCGGGCGACTGATTAACGACCTGGTTCGACCCCGGAGTGTCCGCCTGCGCTGGCGTGTGTGTCGCTGTCCTAGGGCCATGATGTAGCGCCTTTCCCTTTTCCGCAGGTCCGGGTCTGCCATTAGACCCCGGAGGAATCCTTCGGTCGTTACCCGGGCCACCCCACGCCGCGGCCGCCGCCGTCGCAGCCTCCCCCGTGCGCCAGACCCAGTGGGTCGGTCGTTCCCGGAGCGCGCCACAAAAAACTGCCCGAGGACTAAGACAAAGGCAGGCGCCCCACCCCCGCCGCCGCAGAGGGGCCCCGGCAGGTAGGCCGCATTCCTCGCACCCCCGCCGCTGGACACGACAGAGCTACCACCACCGCGAGCGCTCCCTCCTCATACTGGATTCACAAAGCCCACCCCCCCTCCTGCTGCTTGCGCGGCGTATTTACATCGGTACTACGCAAGCCACCGTTGGTGTGTACGTCGGAGCGTACACAGCTCGCCAGAATCGTTTATACCCCTTCGCTGCTACATTCGCTGGTGTCTACTGTTGTGGTCGCCAACTCAAATGATGGTAGCGATATGCGGGAAGACGAACAGAGGGCCGATGATTGGTGCGCCGCCTGGCAGTTGCCCCTCAACGTAAATAAGACATTGAGCGCAAATAGGCGGAGAAATCCACTACTGTACGATTACGACATAGGCGACAAATCGCGGGAAATACCGGGTGATCAAAAAGTCAGTATAAATTTGAAATCTGAATAAATCACAGAATAATGTAGATAGAGAGGTACAAATTGACACACATGCTTGGAATGACGTGGGGCTTTATTAGAACCGCAAAAATATAAAAGTTCAAAACATGTCCGACAGATGGCGCTTCATCTGATCAGAATAGCAATAATTAGTATAACAAAGTAAGACAAATCAAAGATAATGTTCTTCACAGGAAATGCTCAATATGTCCACCATAATTCCTTAACAATAGCTGTAGTCGAGGAATAATGTTGCGAACAGCACTGTGAAGCATGTCCGGAGTTATGATGAGGCTTGGCGTCGGATGTTGTCTTTAAGCATCCCTAGAGATGTCGGTCAATCACGATACACCTGCAACTTCAGGTAACCCCAAAGCCAATAATCGCATGTACTGAGGTCTTGGGACCTGGGAGGCCAAGCATGACGGAAGTGGCGGCTGAGCACACGACCATCACCAAACGACGCGCGCAAGAGATCTTTCTCGCGTCTAGCAATATGGGGTGGTTTTAATAAAACCCCATGTCATTCCAAGCATGCGTGTCAATTTTTACCTCTCTATCTAAATTATTCCGTGGTTTATTAAGTTTTCAAATTTATACTGACTTTTTGGTCACCCGGTAGATAAAAAGAAAACGAACACCGTTCGAACAGGCCAGGAAGGCCCAACGGTACCGACCAGCCGTGTCATCCTCAGCCTTTAGGCGTCAGCGTATGCGGTACGGAGAGGCATGTGGTCAGCACACCACTCTCCCGGCCGTTGCCAGTTTTCGTGATCGGTGCCGCTACCTCTCAATCAAGTAGCTGCCCAATTGTCCTCTCGAGGGTTGGATCTACCCCGCTTGCCAACAGAAGTCGGCAGACCAGACGGTGACCCATCCAAGTGCTAACCAAGTCCGACAGCGCATAACTTAGGTGGGAACCGGTGTTACCATTGTGGCAAGGCCGTTGGCGCTGGAAATGGCAACTGCCGTAAAATTCCTAGGAGTAACCATTCGGAGCGACCGAAAGTGAAATGACCACATACATAGCAACTGCAGGAAAAGGAGACGCCAGGTTGTTAGATTCATTGTAAGAATGAGTTTGCTTGCTTGGCCATCCTCCGCAGCAAGCACAGAATTTTTTTTTTTTTGAAAACATTTTTGTGGAGATGAAGCAGCGATTAGTATGATTAATGAATTATTCAAAAACAGTCTTAATCGCATTTATTACTATTATATCGCCAACCGGTTTCAACCCGACGTAGGGGTCATCTTTTGGGCGTTTACACCATTGGTCGACTGCTGGTGGTGTCACTCCTGTCTACATAACGGCAGGAAACTATCTTAAATATTTGTTTGTAAATAAAAAAACGCCTTCTCTTGCTGCACTGTATTTTATTCTCCCAGGCGCGTTTCGCCTTTTTTCACTTTATGGCATCATCAGTGGTATCTATAATGATACAGTTATGACATGCTTTTGTTCTGATATGTATTATTCATAGATTATAAAATGGTTCACTTCTCGCGTTTTATTTAAAGTGATTACTTACGATTCTTAATGTTTTTAGTTGGCACCGCTGTTCCTCTCATCTGGTCATATGGAGGTCGCGATATCGCTCTATTTACGAAACATAAGCGTGATTTTGTTTTTCGAGCATTTTTCTCCGACTTTTCATCTTGTCTGCCCTTTTTTGTTGTGATGCACTGTGTCTTCTGTCACTAACATGTACGTGTACGTAAACGAACCAGACAGAATGAGGTACACAGTGAACTCTAAGTAGTTATGTCTATATTAGTGACGGAAGACATAGTTCTTCATAACAACAAGGGTAAACAAAATGGAAAGTGTGAAGAAAATACTCTAAACACAAAAACATACTTATGGTTCGTAAATAGAGTCGTAATGCGACCACCATGTGACCAGATGAGAGGAAACACCGATGACAACTAAAAACATGAAAAACCTTAAGTAATCACTTATTTACATAAAAAGAAAGACGTTAACTGTTTCATATTCTACGAATAATACATATCGAAACAAAGGTATATCATAAATGTATCATTATAGAGCCCACTAATGAAGCCTTTAAGTGGAAAAAGGTGAAACGCGCCAGGGAGAATAAAATACAGTGTAGCAAGTGAAGCCGTTTTGTATTTATAAAACAAATCTTTCATTGCAAGAATTTTAACAAGAAACAGTGGCACATTTCATCACAGGATCGTTTACTCGACCCGACAAGGTGAGAAGCTCAAAAATATACAGTTTAGTGCGTCAATCAACTGTTTATTTTCCCACTATGAGCATCAATGGCTCAGAACATCATAATCAAGTGGAGAATTTCGTTGTTATATGCATGATAGTTTAGAGCACAGACCCTTTACACAACAGCAAACTGCAAAGCAGGTTATGTTATTTCGAATGTTTTGGTTGTGATTAAACTGATTTTTCAAAAAAGACATTGTTAAAATAACAAAATAAATAAATAAATCATTAATTTGTAAGAGTGAGATACAGGACATCCATCTGACAGTCTACAAGGCAACCCTAAGATATGAAGAGAGGACACAACATGTCTCTGTACGAAAAACTAGAAATTTATATCCACAGAAGTAAACTTGAGAAAAATCTGCTCAATGACAATAGTAAACAGGCTCGGCTTTGACAAAAGTAGGGGCCTACTAAGAAAATCAGCCTAGAAAGCACAAATCTCATTATTCACCAATAAATATGATATGTGCGAAATAGACTGTTTTTCTAAGTACAAATGTGAAACTGATCGCTTTTTTCTCAAAAGTGTTCGAAAATCAAAGCACTTGAAGCCTCATAATTTACAGTATAATTTCAGTGCACAAAAGTTTATGTAACCTCTTGTATCCATATCCAAATAAGTTCCAGCTTCAGTATATATGTGTGATCTGTTTTAACCTGCCTTTGCAAAACAAGAATGTACTTAAACGCACGTGGAGACAGTGTTTGCGCAGCAATAACTGAGGCGGAATAAGGGGAATCAGCCCGCAATCGCCGATGCAGGTGGAAAACCGCATCAGAAACCATCCACAGGCTGGGCGGCACACCGGACCTCGACACTAATCCGTCGGGCGGATTCGTGTGGGGGACCGACACGCCTTCCCGCTCGGGAAACAGCGCTTTGGACCGCGCGGTAAATTCTTGTTAATATAACAAAGTAAACAATCAAACTCTGACGCCAGCAGAAGTGCAAGAAAAGTAAGAACCACTATAAAGTTAGGAGAGGCAGATACAGAGCACGTTAGTGCACTATTACGGTTCTAGGCGCTTCAGACTGGGACCGCGCGACCGCTGCTGTCGCATGTTAGCATCCTGCCTCGGGCATGGATGTGTGTGATGTCCTTAGGCTAGTTAGGTTTAAGTAGTTCCAAGTTCTAGGGGGCTGATGACAGATGTCATCAGTGTTCAGAGCCACTTGAACTTGCACTATTACGGGCGACTGGCAATTTCCAAGAAGACATCTAACAAGAAGAGGAGGCTTTTATGTGGGTGCATGGACAGACACGAGGATTAGACTCCTTCGCGAGGAGCGTGGCATCATACGGAGCTGAAACATGGACACTGTGGAAAGAGGAAGAAAGAAGAATAGAAGAATTAGAGATGTGGATTTGGAAGAGGATGAAAGGGATAATATGGGTAGACAAAGTGAGAAAAGAGGAGACGTTGACAAGAGTGAAGGGGAGAGAGAAATTTTAAGGGCAGTCTGGAGAATGTAACACAATTGGCTAGAACACGGGATGAGAAAAGATTGTTTACTGTTGGATGCTGTGGAAGGAACGGTGAATGGAAGAAGATGAACAGCCCGCAGAAGATACCAGATGATGGATAGTATAAGGATAGGAAACAACCGTGAGAAAACAAAGAGGGTAGCTGATGGTAGTGGTGGTGACTAGTGTTTAACGTCTCGTCGACAACTAGGTCATTAGAGACGGAGCGCAAGCTCGGGTTAGGGAAGGATTGGAAAGGAAATCGGCCGTGCCCTTTCATAGGAACCATCCCGGCATTTGCCTGAAACGATTTAGGGAAATCACGGAAAACCTAAATCAGGATGGCTGGAGACGGGATTGAACCGTCGTCCTCCCGAATGCGAGTCCAGTGTGCTAACCACTGCGCCACCTCACTCGGTGCGGTAGATGATGACAGGGCTGCTTGGAGAGTTACATGTGAAGACCAGCTCTGGGGCAGTACGCTGATGATGATGATGATGATGATGATGATGATGAGTGTCGTGGTGCAAAGACCGTCCGAAGACTCGTTTGGTGCAGCTCTCCACGCTAGTCTGGTCTGAGCATGCCGCTTCATCTCTGCGTAACTACTGAAACCTACATACATTTGAATCTTCAACCGCTGTCGATATTATTTCTTTGAATTCAAGCGACATCTAGTCTACAATTGCACTGTTAATCTGGAAGGAGTGGAGACTGTCTCGCAGGAAAGTGAATTTTTGTATGCTTTTTACAACTGGTATATTTTCGGTTTATTTTTCGAGTATGTCAGTTGAGTAACAGTTATAAACTTCCTTGGTGACCAGACCTCATCCTCTTCTGGATAGGCATTGTAGTGGAGAGTGATAGTTTTATAAATCTTTTGTTTCTACATTCAAATCTACTGTTAGCAACCGATGTTGCAAATACAGCAACAAAATTATGTATTATTTTTGCTGTTTGATGTTAGGTGTAGAATACATTAATATTTAAATTCTCTCTTCATGAATAGCATGTTCCTCGCCCCTGTACCCATTGAAGAGTCACACAGAGTGCAAAGGAAGTTACAACAAACACAAGAAGCTAATACAGCGAAATCAGAAGCTGTGGATTCAGAGCCTCAGACGAAACATACATGGATGTTTCTAAATCGCTAAACGCTCGCCTCTTTTCCTTTCCAATTGTCCCCCGCTAAGTTACGCGGCACAGAATTCGGAGGGGAGAATTAAAATGCGCCAGCGGGGGGAAAAAAGCAATCCATACAGCACAGCCGCTCGCAATAAAAACAAACAGCGATGCAATTAATATGCGATTCCATTGTATCTGCTACATGAACTGCGGCGCGGCCGCCCTGTAAGGACGGAATTGTAAATCTGGTTTCAGCGCACCAAAGTAATTAAATCTGTCGCCGTCCGAATACCAAATCAGCTGGAGACGGTTTTACGGTCTCGTGTGCGCGTCCAGTTCTGTGATACTTGCTCGTATTTCTCCGGATACAAGTAAATGGCGAGTACGCCAATGTTTACGAAATATAAAATTACTCGCCTGACGCTCGAAAAAGATCCAGTTCCTTTGTTTTGCGCCTTTCAGCTGCAGGCTGAAGATGTCGAGCTTGACTCCAATCAACCACCAGCAATGGAGAGTGAACTTTGACAATGCCAGCCACTCGTGCTGGCGAAACGTCAAAATAATCATCAGACGAACGTCAGAACCCAGACACAATCCAACAAGCAGTTGATTTCAGTACCGTCGAGAAGATGTCACTTGCATACGATGCAAATTGAAAACTTTCGCAGGATCTAGTCAGGATTTCTCATAAAAGCAATGTAACATTCCTAAACTAAATCGGAAATTCCTTATTGGCTAATTTGGTTGATTGATTTGGGGCTCATGGTATTAGGTAAGAATACGGAAGGAAGACAGCCGTGCTCTTACAAAGGAACCATCCCGGCATTTGTCTGAAGCGATTTAGGGAAACCAAAGAAAACCAAAATCATGATGGCCGAACGCGGGTTTAAACGAATGCGAGTCCAGTGTGCTAACCACTGCGCCACCTCGCTAGGTCTTTATTGGGTGACAGCAGCTTTTCTTATCCGTTTTTTGTTTTTCTTCATAATGACAACGGTTGTAGCAATCGCCGAGAGAAATATTTTGTATTGATAGTGAACTGTGTAAAGGAAATCAGCGTGAATGGTTAGTGCTTTTGACTCGCGAGAGAGTGTTTCAATTACATAGCTGACATCAGAAGATCCTGAAGTAGATTCCAGCAGAAGAGTCGAAACGTCAACTGTGAAAAAAATTACAGGGAAAACAGAACTCGGCCTATGAACCTAGAGGGTTTTATCTTCAACGACAAGGCCAGGAAAATCTGCAAACTTAACCACACCTACATCCACGTCTCTACTCTCCAAACCAGCAAACGGTGCGAGGCAGAGGGTACATAATGTACTAATATCATTTGCCCACTTTTCTATTCGATTCTTGAGTACTTTAGAAGAAAGTGTGAGCGTAGGCTTCCGCGGTCGTTGCCACTGTCAATAAAATTCTTCTGGGCTGATCACCGCATTGTCAATACATAAAACTGTCCGATGTTATGGCCACTACTGCAACTGGCCTTCCTCAGGACTGTGGTGAGCTAACAATTCGGTCAAAAGCCCAGAAGAATTTTATTTCCCCACTAGAAAAAAGTTTGACGAATTTCTCTCACTTTAATGGAATGGAATTACACAAAGAAGTAACTTTTTTTACTACTTTTGTTATGTTTAGCCGACCGCTGTGGGCGAGACGTTCTAGGCGCTTCAGTCCGGAACAACGCTGCTGCTACGGTCGCAGGTTCGAATCCTGCCTCAGTCATGGATGTGTGTGATGTCCTTAGTTAGTTAGGTTTAAGTAGTCTAAGTCTAGAGGACTGATGACCTCAGATGCTAAGTCCCATAGTGCTTAGAGCCATTTGAACAATTGTTACGTTCGTTATGGGTATTAGGTAAGCAAGGCTGATCGTTATGCACATTTTCTTGTAAAGTCTCGCAAAGTAATTCGTTGAGCACTTGTGGGAGATTGTCACGTTGTCTAAAGACACGTATGACGAATTGTACATCTCTTCACTGAATGTTTTCTCACTCTTCCGTTAACTCAGCTTGAGTTCCAGATCGACGAATAACCCTCAAGAATTTGTCGAACGAGGGTTTTGTGCCGGTCTCATTGTTATCTCATGATTTCCTATCTCCCTTAGGGCGCAATATATCTAGTTGAAGGTTTTATATATTGAGAAATGTTCATTATTTTGTAATTTGTTGTTCCGTAGTTCCAGTTGCTTCCCATTTAGCGGAGAGATCCGAAGATGATCTTTATGGATCGAAATGGATAGGCTGACGGCAATTTGTAATCTGTCACTGCGAGTAAGGGCCGCGCGGGAGTAGCCGAGCAGTCTCAGGCGCTGCAGTCATGGACTGTGCGGCTTGTCCCGGCGGAGGTTCGAGTCCTCCCTCGGGCATGGGTGTGTGTGTGTATGTTTGTTTAGGATAATTTAGATTAAGTGGTGTGTAAGCTTAGGGACTGATGACCTTAGCAGTTAAGTCCTATAAGATTTCACACACATTTAAATTTAAATGCGAGTAAGGAAAGTTCTGTACACCCTAGATCACTGTCTTTATTCGTGACTGTCGCAGCTTGTAACACCTCCATTTGACTACGAAATTGCCTTCTGCTGCGTTGATATCCAATGTGAATGATTTTAATGCAGCCTCTCCGGGTAGCACAGTTGCTACCTGTCACACACGAACATCGAAACACATCCTCTGCTCGAGCAGAAGGAATTCATGCCATGTGCTTAATTTTGTAAGGTGTCATGCGTGAAGAGCGAGAGTCGGATTTCGCGCGATGGAGCAAACAGCAACATTTTGCGAGAGGGCAGCTCCCATTTCGCCGGCGGTCACTTTTTGTGGGTGGCGCTTGCCGCTGGCAGGTGCAGCGGCCCTGGAAAACGGGCAACGCCGCTGGTAGCCCGGCCTGCCTGAACAGGGGCGGTAAGGGCAGAGAGAGGCAGGAAGCCGTCCGTCTTGTGCCCCGAGAGGCTCTCAGCGGCGCCGAGTGCAGACACCAACCAGACTGGGGGAAGGCGCCGCTTTCGCAGCCATCGAGGATTTCCTTAACAGCTGCGCGGGGATCACGAGCCTTGCAACCTGCTGATATGCGTCATTTACGCGGCCCGTCACGTCGCCCTAACAGCAGTCGCGGGTCGCTGCTGCTAGCCCATGTCACCTGCTCTCACCACTTACGGCTTCCTCCCTCTCGTCCTCAACTTACTGATCATTTACACTCTTCTCTCGTCGCTTTCCTCCAATGGCAAACGCGTCTACACCTACATGCACTATCTGCTCCAAAGTATACACACACCTGTTAGTAGACATTAATATGAGTCGTGTCCACCCATCACCCTTACTACGACTTGAACTACGTTGGGATGTCTGAGCGTCTGTGGAGGAATGGCAGCCCGTTCTCCCTCATGAGCCGAAACCAGAGGAAGTAGTGATGTTGGACGATGGGATGTCAAGCGAAATCGACGTTATTTCTCATTCCAAAGATGGCGCACTGGGTTCGGTCGGCATTCTGGCTTCCGGGAATGCCTCACAGATGCAGCTTTATTGTAAAGTTCTGATACGTCTCCTGCTACTATAAATAATTCACCTTTACTGTACTGGGGCGAAGATGAATAAGCACACTATAGGAGTAGTGAATAAGACCCTTGACTCTGTGTTTAGTTATATCTGTGGTTGACTTGCTAGTTAGTCAGTTGTGCAGCGCTGACATATTCGTATTTGAGGCATAGTAGCGAGCAATTGAGTTCTTCCGAGGAAGAGATCTGTATTTGTGAATCTGATAGAAACTATCTGGAATATTTTAGAGGAAAATTGATACATAACATTTTCTTTTTCTTTGTACTGGTGAAGATTTTGGAGATATTGTAAAGGTATGTTAATAATTTTTGTAACGAGGTAAGCCGGCTCGGTGGTCTCGCGGTTCTAGGCGCGCAGTCCGGAACCGTGCGACCGCTACGGTCGCAGGTTCGAATCCTGCCTCGGGCATGGATGTGTGTGATGTCCTTAGGTTAGTTAGGTTTAAGTAGTTCTAAGTTCTAGGGGACTAATGACCACAGCAGTTGAGTCCCATAGTGCTCAGAGCCATTTGAACCATTTTTTTAACGAGGTATTTTTTTAATTTTGGTCGTTTTAATATTGTGCTGTCTTTTTCTAAGTATTCAGTCTGATTCCAACAAAAAAAATCTTTAAAATAAAACCCAACTGAATGATTCATATTAAAGTTCTGAATTTTTATCGTTTGTGCATTGTACCTTACCGACGCACGAAGCAACAGTTTGTTTCTGGCGAAAAAGTTTGTTTATTCATCTTTAGCTGCTGCTTTGTATTTCTTTTCAAGGGCAGATCTCACCTTGAGTCCTTGTGCAAGCAGTGTAACAGTCTGTAGTCAGGATTGTCAGGCGTTCTCCTAGTAACTATACTAATTCTCAGTGAACAGTGTTGCTAATTTCAGTTTTTTTTCTTCCGGGTAGAGCAGTACTTTATTTTTGAGGATGTTCTTAGTCTAACATTGCTCTTCATATTACGCATCGTTCTTTAATGTGTTTCGGTACAGAGTTTTTAGTCATATAGTTTTCACTGAGGACGCAATTAGTTTCTTTTTCTTTTGGCATTTAAATAGATTCATGTTCTTTATTTCAGGCTTAAAGTTTTACTTCACGACACTATCCACATGCACAAAACACGGCCATCCAACAGTCGGGTTTGTTAAGCAATTGAATACTGTACCTAAAGGAGAAAGTTTTCGAAATTAATATATTCAGTTCTCTCACAAACACACAACATTTTATAGAAAGCTTACATTATGATACGAGGCATTGTCAGGCTGATAAAAATAATCATGGCTTCCGAACTCTTCATTTACTGTACTTAGTACACAAAGCAGTAAAATGTGTTAAGATACTTCCGTATTTACTGTGTTCTTAAGCGCTATAGGTGGACCACACCTTAACCAAGGAAACACCGGGGTGCCAGATCACTTTTTAGTACAATGTGGTAGATCGTATTACAGACGAAAGAGCTGATATCATCCTCACGTGGACTATCTGGCGATACACGAATTCTTTTTGAATATTATAGCAATAAGAGATAACCATTGAACTAATGAATAAGTGAGCAGGTTCTTCGTTTGCCGTATTTAATACGAGCAACGAATTCTCGTCTCATGTAACTGCCGTTCCAGATAAGGCGTAATACGTCACACGATTATATGTCTGTAACTATTCTGAAATCTCGTTAATGACTGTCACTTCCTTTAATTAATACATTTTCAGAATTGAAAGGAATGAAATAAGAATGCGATATGCGATATAATACTTTAACACGTATGATTGTAACCAATATGTTTGGGAGTGTTGGCGATCTTACTCGTGACAACTACTTGCCATTAAACAGTTCCGATCGCGATCGTTTCTTCGTAAGTAATTTTAACACATAATCATTTTTATTACTGAAGAGCATACAGATTCATATGAAAGGGTGAAAGAGTGTCACCCTTTCGTATGAATCAATTGTACTACGACTGGTATTCACGGTATCTAGTTTTATGGTGCTATACGATAAGCTCGTTGACTTGAAAAAAGCGTATGGGGCCTGAAGATGGCAAAATGAATTGCCGAAACTGGTTGATTTCGAAATAAAATAAAATAACCTAAAGTATACGGCTGCTGGTAAAGTTTATTGAAATGAGAAGTCTCTAATTCAGGAGCTCACGCGTATTTTCGAGATTCGGACAAAAAGAAGCAGAAAGTACGATAGTTGCATTTCGGTTTGTTTTAAAGGCTAGGCATGAAAGTTTTATGGATTTCAGGAATTACTAGAAGAGCCATAAAGTGCATGCATTCCTAACACTACCCGAGAGTGAAATGCCAGCAGTGGCTCCCTGACCATCATAGCCAGTATGGGGACGCCTCATTGCTTGGACAGATCTAAGTTGACGCGGTGTAAACAAGACTAATTTCCGTTCGGCTGTATTTTGTAGCGGGTTGTGAAGCACCATGAGACGAGATGTGTCAGCATACGATCTGATTATCCGAATGACTCTATCACACGATCTGGAGATGCGCCCTGAGACAAGACAGAATTTCCATTACGAGAGACATCGACATCGGCCGATCGGAACTGTAACTCCGCGTGGCAGGGGGGAGGCCGGTGTGGGTTGTCTCCCTTTACTTTTGTTGAGCATCGATCATGACACGGCTCTGGGCGGGTCCTGCGGCAGCCCACTGCCATCGATCATTGGCCCCCGACAGCAGGGAGATCCCAGTCAGGGCCGAGCAACGACTGTCTGTACGTCTGGAGTGTAAAACGCCGTAAAAAACGTTCCTGTCTGCAGAGCTTTTTCCCTTGATGTGCCTACCACGCGTTATAGCGTCCACAGCATTATGTCATTCTTGGTTTCGTAGCAGTTCATTTGGAACCGGTGTACGTATGAACTGTCGAAAGGTATAACACTCCTGTTAAACAACATTTTGTACTAGAATGAGATTTTCACTCTGCAGCGGAGTGTGCGCTGATATGAAACTTCCTGGCAGATTAAAACTGTGTGCCCGACCGAGACTCGAACTCGGGACCTTTGCCTATCGCGGGCAAGTGCTCTACCAACTGAGCTACCGAAGCACGACTCACGTCCGGTACTCACAGCTTTACTTCTGCCAGTATCCGTCTCCTACCTTCCAAACTTTACAGAAGCTCTTCTGCGAATCTTGCAGAACTAGCACTCCTGAAAGAAAGGATACTGCGGAGACATGACTTAGCCACAGCCTGGGGGATGTTTCCAGAATGAGATTTTCACTCTGCAGCGGAGTGTGCGCTGATATGAAACTTCCTGGCAGATTAAAGCTGTGTGCCCGACCGGGTCCCGAGTTCGAGTCTCGGTCGGGCACACAGTTTTAATCTGCCAGGAAGTTTAACATTTTGTACTAGTTTACACACAACAAATATTCTATATTTTCGGATCAATCTTTAACACAAATGTCTTAATACAGGTCCGCGAATGTTATTACTTTACCAGTGCCTTAACTGTAAATCTTAAATGAATGCCTAGTACTGCCTTACAAGAAACTCAATTGCAGCAGTAATATCACTGCTAAATATAAGGACACTGCGCCACCACCTTAATCCTATTTAAAAAGAAAGGATGAAAGTTTCTGCCAGAATTACTTCGAGGTTCCTAATGATGGTACGTGAAAAACTGCGCAGTCAGAAAGAGAACTTAAGAGTTTTGGCTTTACAGGTTCTGCTCGCGTCTACAAACGGGATCATATCTCAGACAGTTGTGTCATCCTTTCGTATGAATCAGTTGCACAAAGGAAACAAAAGAAAAATTCGGAGTAGGTATTAAAATCCATGGAGAAGAAATAAAAACTTAAATGGTCCGCCGATGCCATTGTAATTCTGTCAGAGGCAGCGAAGGACTTGGAAGAGCAGTTGAACTGAATGGACAGTGTCTTGAAAGGAGGATATAAGATGAACATCAACACAAACAAAACGAGGATAATGGAATGTAGTAGAGTTAACTCCGGTGATACTGAGAGAATTAGATTAGGAAATGAGACACTTAAAGTAGTAAAGGAGTTTTTCTATTTGGGGAGCAAAATAACTGATGATGGTCGAAGCAGAGAGGATATAAAATGTAGACAGGCAATGGCAAGGAAAGCGTTTCTGAAGAAGAGAAATTTGTTAACATCGAGTATGGATTTAAGTGTCAGGAAGTTGTTTCTGAAAGTATTTGTATGGAGTGTAGCCATGTATGGAAGTGAAATATGAACGATAAATAGTTTGGACAAGAAGAGAATAGAAGCTTTCGAAATGTGGTGCTACAGAAGAATGCTGAAGATTAGATGGGTATATCACATAACTAATGAGGAGGTATTGAACAGAACTGCAGAGAAGAAGAGTTTGTGGCACAACTAGAAGAAGGGATCGGTTGGTAGGACACGTTCTAAGGCATCAAAGGATCACCAATTTAGTACTGGAGGGCAGCGTGGAGGGTAAAAATTGGAGAGGGAGACAAAGAGAGGAATACACTAAGCAGATTCAGAAGGATGTAGGCTGCAGTAGGTACTGAGAGATGAAGCAGCTTGCATAGGATAGAGTAGCTTGGAGAGCTGCATCAAACCAGTCTCAGGACTGAAGACCACAATAACAACATCTCAGACAGATTAATAACCCAATCAGAGTTATTGAAGCGTAGATATAATGACGAGTGTATATACTGGGTTTCCCAGAAATCTTTCGCTGATTACAAATATTCTTAAGTCATGAAATATGACACAGATAAATAATTTTTATCTTGAATTGCATGTGACATACTCGAGTTTTTGTGTACATACATACTTAATGTGACTTTGTGCCTATTTGGATACAACATTTCCGGGAAGATGGATCGGAAATTGTGATCCAATTAATAGGCCTCCGCGATCATCGGATGTAACCCATCTGAATTTGTTTCTTTGTGGTTACGTCAAGGACCAAGTTTACCAAACACCAGTGAACGACAACGCAGCATTACGCCGCAGAATTACTGACATCATAGCGTACATTCCTCACGTAGTGTTGACCAACACATGGGTGGAATAGGAATACTGATTGGATATCCTTCGGGCAGTGAAAGGAGCACACTTCGAAATTTAGTAATTGTGTCTGTGCACAAAAAAAACTTGAATATGATACCTGCACTTTAAGATAAAAGATATCTTGGAGGTATGAATTAAACAACAGATCCACAGTGGTAACTTTTGAGTTTTATGAGATATTTACTTAGGGGCCAAACTGAATTGTAATAGAAGATGTCCTAGAAGTCCTTCCTGATGGCAAACACGCATAAGGTAGAAAATATGACACACAAACAAATATCTTTTAATTTAATTTTATCCATATTTTGCAGCTTAAAACGTGACTGTATTCAAAACATTGGAGGTAGTAATTAAACAACGCCTTCAGTCACAAGTTTTTCGTGGTTTATTAACTACACGACGCATTTTGGACCCTGTGTGTCCATCGGCAGGTGTTATTTGCACACACATGTTTATGAACACTTCACGACGACACCACCATGTACAAAAACATCTGTGAAGTGTTTATAAACGTGTGTGTGTAAATGTGATGGAGAAAACAATGTTTGCCGGTACTAAAAGGTTAAAAATGCTTTCCTTGGATCATGTGGTAAGTTTACACTGTTCATTTTCCACAATTTTGCACATATTTTCCGCGTTCGACTTACGAAATTCATAACCTACCATTAAACCTTTTCATGACAGTAGTATGCATTTCACCTAATTCAGAAGAAGAAATAAAACATTTATTAAGACAAATGACACCTAACGATGGGCCCACAGGGTCCGAAATGCATCGTGTAGTTAATAAAACACGAAAACGTTGTGACTGAAGGCGTTGTTTAAATAACACCTGCAATGTTTTGAATACACTCACGTTTTAAGCTGCAAAATATGGATAAAATTAAATTAAAAGATAGGTGTTTGTGTGTCATATTTTCTGCCTTATGCGTGTTTGTCATCAGGAAAGGACCTCTATGACATCCTTTATTACAATTCATTTTGGTCCCTAAGTAAATATCTCAAAAAACTCAAAAGTTACCAGACTGTGAATCTGAGAAAGAAATCTCCCAAATTTTATCTAGATATCGTGATATACACTACGTAAAAGTTCCACCAAAATTACAGAAATAGGAGGCTAACACTAAGAGCACAAAAATACGAAGAGCATTATATAAGGAACGTCGGGAAAGTGTAAAAATCAATGGAATCTATTGTCGTGAATGTGGGCAACCTAAACGCTCTCGGAGAAGTCAGATGGCATCTGACGAGCCTGGTTCAAGTATGGATGCGCATTTCATTGCCGATAATATGGGGAGTGCATTGGCGGTGGACCCATACACATCGGATTGTCTTGACATGTCCAGTATGGCGGCGGGGGCACTTGAACCAGGACAACTAGTTAAAA
Source organism: Schistocerca gregaria (assembly GCF_023897955.1). NCBI lineage: Eukaryota > Metazoa > Arthropoda > Insecta > Orthoptera > Acrididae > Schistocerca > Schistocerca gregaria. The sequence continues at coordinate 243,287,086 of NC_064927.1, read as the reverse complement.
CTTTCTATATTTAATTTGCAAACAAATAACTGTGGCAGTGTCGACATTGCCTGTTGTTTTTCAGCGTAATTTCTTTATAAATATCTTTCCTGTGACATACAGATTTCATGCATTGTCATATTTGTGTTTAAATATCTTTAGACACTTCCTTAGTCGTTCCTTCGCACAGTTGGTGAACGATTTCGGCGTCATGGAAATACATCAAAGTTTAACGCCCCAAAATATGATTACTGTAGCTCAGGTCCTGCCCTGTGCCCTATTAGTTCAGACCTGAAGTTTGTGGCGGAGTTTACTGCGCGAAATACTGAAACACCGAAAAAACGTTCCGATTTTTCCTCAATGTACTGTGTACTGTGCTTCGTACTGACAGCTATGCTGAGTACTTATGTAAGTGAATGGGGGGCTCCATGTGGTTCCCAAGTTGTGCAGCGACCGTAATCCGTAAAATTACCAAATAAGCAGCAACCAGTCGAAAAATCGTGTTTGCAAAAGTGAATAAATAAAACATGATTTTGCGACTGGTTGCTGCTTATTTGGTAATTTTACTTATGTAGTGCCTATTTGTGTTGTTATGACAGTCAAGGTAAATAAATGGTCAAAGTCAGTGCCAGTACAACGCCTACTCCTTTCGAATAGCATGGAGAGTGCTCGCCGGGCTTAACAGTCTCAATCGGCTGACACGTTTTTACGAGTTTCACGCGGCCTCATTCCATGAAATACTGTGAAGATGTCTGAGATTTATCTTTGGACATTGGTATATTAATCTGGTGGTCATTACATGTACACCAGCAGCTCACCTCGCTTTATCATCAAATAATGGGTTTACTAAATAGGAAACACTTCCTTTCAGTTCAGCGAAATATTATTTATTTGATCACAAAACGATTTTCGTGTCTATGCAGGGAGACCAATTTATGGGGTGAACCATTTACAGGAACGTATCAAATGTTGGACCAGCGATACTGAAAAATTTATCATAATCTTATTTTTTTGTTCAACCTCAAGCCTGACAGATAGTTTTCGAGAGTGATCTTTCTCCTTGAGCCACTTTTTCATGAAACTTTCTTTCCGCTTGTAACGCAGTAGACCTATTATCACGGAAACCAGTGTCTTTAACGTCCAACGTTCTGAGTCACAGTATTATTTCACAATGTTATTGACAATATTATTGATCAGTGTTGGTGGGAGAACGTCAATAATATTTCACAATATTGCTGACCATCTAGGGGCCGCCTAAGAGGCTGAAAGCGAGTTCGTGACTAAATGAACTATGTTTTGCAGATCACGAAAGTGTTTCTTATTTAATACTGTTGTCGTGTTGTGTGAAGAACCAACATAATATTCAACTAACGTTTTAAAGAATGTGGATCAAAACAGTTCTTACACCATCGAAATTGAAACGGCTACTTCTGAATAGTGTATCACTCTGGACATTCTTTATTTGTTTGTCTGCAGTTTCCCTGCATCATAACTACAGACCCTGTTAGTAAAAGTAGGTTAGTGACGCCCAAACCAATTTTAATGAGACTGACACTGGCTGACGCCTATGTATTAACAGCATTTGACGTGTTATTCTATCCTCTAGTGTAGCATTGAGAGATCTACGTTCTTTCAGGGAAAGTAGGAACTAATACCATTTATGGCATAAATATACCTATGCAAACTATCAAAAATTTAACTCATTCTCACGAAAAGAAGTTATTACATTTACTCTAAACATATAGACATGTGTGAAATGCAGTATAGCAGTAACTACCTTTTATATCTTTACGAATTTTATATTGCTTTTAGATGCTGCTGGTGGAGATGATGTTTGTTTAAAGGTATGAAAAGTCACAAATTTCTTTCGGGTATTATAAAAGATGACAAGCTGAACATCTGTCGCTGTCTTACAGTAGAAATTAATATTTAACTTCTTTGATTTATGCTGGAATTCAAGGATATGCGTTGATGTACCTTACCCGGATTCGCCAATATCAGAGCTAATAACGAAAAGTGGATTACATTCAAATATGTACCCCCTACAAATGTTTGCTCTGTTCTCGCCTGCGATATTTCCGACCTAAATTCTCCTTCACGCAGAAATTTTTGCTGATGGACTCGTGTTGGTTCAGCAAATAAAACCGCTTGTATCTTATTTTTCGCTAAATAATTATGCAGCAACAGCCGCGCGGTATTAATCCAGCTTCATTGTTTACTAATGGCTGCGCCGGTATGGGCGCTCCGTAGCAGTTAACATGTTTGCTCAGATTTAGCGGCCGTCCAACAGCTTCCAATCAGCGACGTAATGGCCGACAGCTAGTATCTGCCAGAATAATTCACTGACTAAAGTTGTCGAGCAAATATTTACGGCAAATCGTCCAGCATTTCAGCCCCGTTTACAGCAGTCGTTTCGCGTGAAAGCGATTGGCTTCATCGCATTTACATTAACGGACACGTGTGGGTATCAATAAAAAGCGAGCCATGCGCAGACTCATAGTGTTTCATAAAGGATGAAACACGCCGCAGAATTTATTTATCTATGCATGGAAGTCAAATAAAATATACTAAATAAACGCGGAAAGTGTTACACCATGAAGCGCAAGCCCCATATTTATCAAATGTTGTGTAGACGTCCATAATCAACTATCGGAAAAAATTAGGGCATCCTTTTAGGAGATTCCAATTTACTCAAAAAGATTTATTGTTGCAGTAGTGCATAAGCATTACACGAAACGATTACAAATAGTTCAAATGGGTCTAAGCACTATGGGACTTAACGTCTGAGGTCATCAGTCCCCTAGACTTAGAACTACGAGACAGCGAAGGACTTGGAAGAGCAGTTGAACGGAATGGACAGTGTCTTGAAAGGAGGATATAAGACAAACGTCAACAAAAGCAAAACGAGGATAATGGAATGTAGTCGAATTAAGTGGGGTGATGCTGAGGGAATTAGATTAGGAAATGAGACACTTACAGTAGTAAAGGAGTTTTGCTATTTAGGGAGCAAAATAACTGATGATGGTCGAAGTAGAGAGGATATAAAATGTAGACTGGCAATGGCAAGGAAAGCGTTTCTAAAGAAGAGAAATTTGTTAACATCGAGTATAGATTTAAGTGTCAGGAAGTCATTTCTGAAAGTATTTGTATGGAGTGTAGCCATGTATGGAAGTGAAACATGGACGATAAATAGTTTGGACAAGAAGAGAATAGAAGCTTTCGAAATGTGGTGCTACAGAAGACTGCTGAAGATTAGATGGGTAGACCACATAACTAATGAGGAAGTATTGAATAGGATTGGGGAGAAGAGAAGTTTGTGGCACAACTTGACTAGGAGAAGGGATCTGTTGGTAAGACATGTTCTGAGGCATCAAGGGATCACCAATTTAGTATTGGAGGGTAGCGTGGAGGGTAAAATCCGTAGAGGTAGACCAAGAGATGAATACACTAAGCAGATTCAGAAGGATGTCGGCTGCAGTAGGTACTGGGAGATGAAGCAGCTTGCAGAGGATAGGGTAGCATGGAGAGCTGCATCAAACCAGTCTCTGGACTGAAGGCCACAACAACAACAAACCTAACTCACCTAAGGGCCTCACACACGTCCACTCCCGAGGCAGGATTCGAACCTGCGACCGTAACAGTAACGCGGTTCCAGACTGAAGCGCCTAGAACCGCTCGGCCACACGGCCGGCGAAACGATTACATTTATAGATCAATAGTCCAAGCGGTTCTGAGATACCAGGCGTCGACCCATGCTGAAATACCCATATTAGTACGTGGTGTAGCCTCCACGAGCGGCAATGCAGGCGCTGTCTTTGACATCCAGTTGATAGCGCAGAAGGCGAATATTGTACTACGGTACATTATTCCACACCAGCTGGACCTATCCGTGTAGTTCTGCAAGAGTTTTTGATTTACAAGTTGCACGAGTCACGACTCGTCTCATCACATCAAACAAGTGCTCGACTGGAGACAAGTTTGGAGATCTTGCTGACCAGGGAAGTCGCTGAACGCCTTACAGAGCACGTTGAGTTTCACGGACGGTGTGTGGGCAAGCGTTATTCTGTTGGAACAACACATCACCTTCCTGTTGGAAGAACGGTTCTAACAACATTCTGCACGTGCCGAGCGCTTGTTAGCGACCCCTCCAGAAATCCTAAAGGTGAACGAGAGTTGTAGCTTATCGTACGCCATACAATAAGGCCTGGGGTGGGGCCATGTACCTTGGACAAATGCACTCTTCGATACAGAGTTCACTAGGTCGACGTCGTATGTGTAAGCGGCCATCACTTGGGTGCAGGCAGCATCTGCTTTCATCGCTGAAGATCACAGTGCACCGTTCCACCATCCAAGTGATCCTTTGGCAGTACTATTCGAGCCGTGCACGTCGATGCTGCCGCGTAAGTGAAAGATGGGCTAGAGGCGTGCGTCCACATTGTCCCAGTGCTAATAGCCGGTTCGCAACAGTTCTTGTTGGAACACTTGGGTTCACAAGCTTCCTTATCTATGCTGTGGTGTCTACACTATCTGCCACTGCTGCCCTTCCAATGCGATGATCCTGGCGGGCGCCTGTGCCGCTTGGACGTCTAGAGCCTGCTCTACGGGTGTGTAAATGTTCACGTGACCACTGATAACAGCATCGTTGCACAACTGACCCAGCATGTCCAATGTGTGTGGCAATTCTCCGAAGGACCATCCCGCCATTCGGAAGGCCACAATTTGACCCTTTCACACTCGCTCAGTTGGCTGTAGGAAGCACGAGTGCATCTCGGTGGCAGGGTTTGCAATTACTTCACACGTCTGCAACACACTGAGCCTTCTGGCTATGAGCATTCACTCTTAAAGGGTAGATGCAGAGGCAAATGTTCAAATGTGTGTGAAATCTTATGGGACTTAACTGCTAAGGTCATCAGTCCCTAAGCTTACACTCTACTTAACCTAAATTATCCTAAGGACAAACAGACACACCTATGCAAGAGGGAGGACTCGAACTTCCGCCGGGACCAGCCGCAGAGTCCATGACTGCAGCGCCTGAGACCGCTCGGCTAATCCCACGCGGCGATACAGAGGCGCTCTGGTAGCTATGCTAATACGCTATTTGTTGGTGGATGACGTTGAAATCGTTATAAGAACATATACTATCATCCAGGTGGTACATGCTGTCATCGGATCAAAATCTAAGTTGTCTTTCCAGGTGTACTAATTTTTCTTCTGAAACTTGCCGGCAGATTAAAAGTGTGTACCGAACCGAGACTCGACCTCGGGAATTTTGCCTTTCTTGGGAAAGTGCTCAACCGACAGGACTACCCAAGCACGGCTCACGATCCGTCTTCACATCTGTAATTCTGCCGGTACCTCATCTCCTGTCTTCCAAACTTCACAGAAGCTCTCTTGCGAAACTTGCAGAACTAGCACTCCTTTCTTCCAGGAGGGCAAGTTCTGTAAGGTTCGTGCCGGCTGCTGTGGCCGAGCGGTTCTATGCGCTTCAGTCTGGAACCGCGCGACCGCTACGTTCGCAGGTTCGAATTCTTCCTCGGGCATCGATGTGTGTGATGTCCTTAGGTTGAAGTAGGAGAGCTTCTGTGAAGTTTGGAAGGTATAGGACGAGGTACTAGCAGAATTACAGGTGCGAAGACGAGTCGTGAGTCGGGTAGCTCAGTCGGTGTTGGCACAGTAGCTGTTCAGTCAGAGGGTTAGCTTCTCTCTGTAATAAAAAAACTGAGTGAACCGATCAACGATGAAATTGAGCAGGTATCATGGAACGTCCGCTCCGAACAAATGCAACGAACAAAATGAGATCAGAAAAAAGTCGGTAGAGCACTTGCCCACGAAAAGCAAAGGTCCCGAGTTCGAGTCTCGGTGTGGCACACAGTTTTAATCTTCCAGGAAGTTTCATATTAGCGCGCACTCCGCTGCAGAGAGAAAACTTCATTCCGGAAATTTTCTTCTGGCAGTGTGTAATTTATCTTAAAAATGGTTCAAATAGCTGAGCACTATGGGACTTAACGTCTGAGGTCAGAACTACTCAAACCTGACTAACCTAAGGACAACACGCACATCCATGACCGAGGCAGGATTCGATCCTGCGACCGTAGCGGTAATTTACCTTAAAAGCCTAAACTTTCTTATTTATTGATACTTCCGTTACTTCTGTTTAAGGTTGAATGACAAGTACAATGTTTTTGTTCCACTGATTTTTGTTTATTTCGGACTAGTTTTCGGCTTATTTCCTGAAGAAGCCTAATACGCCGAAAGCTAATAACAAGTAAACAAAAATCATTACAACAGAAACAGCGGACTTGCTATTCAAGCTTAACCCTTCATTACAATCGGAAATAAGGTCCGTCATCAACGTTAGTATGAGGTTTGACTCACACGGGCACGATGCACTCTAGTGTTCGTCGTGACATAGCAATGTGATCTTGATGAATTTTTTGCCGTATGTGAAACACACGCTGTTTCAATTCATAAAGATTCCTGGCTTGAGGCTGACATGAAATTATACGTCTTCCCAGGTATTTCAGGCATTCTGTATGGGTGTCGAATCAGGGGATTGGGCAAGCAAAGAAAGAGTAAAGTTAGGAGAGGAAAAACAAGGCATATAGAGAGTGTATGATTGATGGAAAGCGAGTGACTCTACACTATTCGTGAAGAAACAACGCCTGAGCACTGTAGGCCCTACTTGGAGGTGCCAACACGCAATGGAGAGGCTATTCGATTCTAATTCATTAAGGGGATCCTGCTGACTGTCTAATTCGACAATTCTGAAGACACCGGCAGTAACAATAAACAAGAGGCTCTGAGAAGTCTTCCATCATGCTCAAGGCCTGACACAGATATATATCAACGGGGATGGGTGAAAATGTACGCTCCGACCGGGACTCGAACCCGGGATTTCCTGCTTACATGGCAGACGCTCTATCCATCTGAAGCTTTTTTTTTTAAATCTCATTTTTTTTGTTTTCGTTCGTCGTATCTGCTAGGCGCGGACGTCGAAAGACACCCGTTTCAGTTCGTTTTCGATCCATTAACTCAGTTTTTTTTTTCTACAGAGGGTAGCTAACCCTTTGACTGAACACGCTGAGCTACCGTACCGGCAGTTCATTTCGTTCGGTATTGGTCGTTGTATTTTCTCGGTGCGGACGTCGCATGACGCTTGATCAAGTTCATCGTGGACCCGTTGACTCAGTTTTTTATTACAGAGGGTAGCTAACCCTCTGACCTAACACGCTGAGCTACCGTGCCGGCAAGACATTGCGACTGCAGGGACTATCTTGCGCACGCTTCCCATGAGACCCAAATTCTCACCTTGTATGTCCACACACTACATTCGTATGTCCCATCCCAACGCACTCATTACTCGTGGAAGACATTCTTACCAAGTCCCGCAAGAGTTCGGGGAATATGTGAGCATCCGCACAGAAGAAGAAGGTTATGGCCGGTATTGCCAGAACTATATACTTATATGGATATGGTGTCTGTTCTTTCGGACATGTTTTAAATAACTGACACCACTGATGACCTGCAGCCATCTAGAACGAAATTAGATTTATATTAATACCGTCAGCTGCTGACGGGCGTTGGTATAGATCAACGGGGACGGATAAACTACAAGCAGAACTAAAACGGCGAGAAGAAAAGTATTGCGAAGTAGTCGTAAGCAATATGGTAAAGCAAGAAGCTAAAGAGTTCTTTGCAGAAATGTCATAACTTTGTGAGAACTGCCAAGGTGGTCTTGATGGAGCAAGTTTTCGTTGTGAAATTCTTCATTCTAGTGAATATTTGAAGTGTTCCCTCAAAGAAATACTGCTAAACATTTCACCAGTCGAATAATATGAATTAAAGGTTGAAAACGTTCTTGGTGACGTTTTTCCAAGTGCGATGAATGCGTCCCGAATTTTCCTCTTATTACCAATTGCAAATTATGAAGCTGAGGATTCTCCAAACTAGCCCTTATCAAGAACAAATTGCTTGCTGTAACATAAGAAGAACGTATTTCCACTCTCGCCTTGTTATCAGCTAAACATGAGGTGACTTCCTGGGTGTGGTAGAAGATTTCACTAGGAACAAGCGAGGAAAAGAAATTTTTGAGACATTCATTTCTTACTTATTGCATTTATATGATAGGGTAGCTTTGTGTGTGTGTGTGTGTGTGTGTGTGTGTGTGTGTGTGTGTGTTTGCGCATTTTTTATGCAATCGAAAAGTTCTATTACGCATAACATCATCTAATGCACCGCATGGTTGATGTACAAGTACATGTATTCTCTCACCTTTCCTACTACACTTTCACAGAAATATATTAGGCCTACATGAAGTAAGCACGGGGCACGCATCGTTTCTAGCCAAGGGCCACAACTTGGTAACCCAGCTTTGACTATAGCCGCTCTTATTTGCTTGATTACGTGTCCGCATGTAAATGTAATGCTAGAGTGTCACTTTTTGCACCTGTCCACAATAAATATGGAGTATTGGAGTTTTCCTGACCTACCTATTCTCGTTCATTTTAACTGCACACGAAGTCAAGATATTTAGTCTGTTGTTCTTACATTAACGCTGCCAGCAACTTCCGGCTTTGATTACAAAATTTGCTTGTCCAAAGCATTCTAATACAATTTCCCCAAGTCCTAAAAAAAAAAAAAAGATGTTATTAGCACAAAACGTTAAAAATTTAACCAAATCCTAATATTATCATTCCAGTAAAGAGCAAAATAAAAATACTCACTAGACGATGCAGAACGTCCTTATCATCTGATTAGTTGCCGTGATCTTTATTAGGTCCCTGCTGTTCGAAGCATGAAAACTAGGTCAAGTCCATGACGATGGAGGAGAAAGTATCGAATATGCGCCTCGGACAAGCTACGCGCGTGTGGCTGTTTGCATAGACGTTGCTTGCTTTGTATTTGTAAATAACCCCATTCGTAGGCCGACGGGTTGAGAGGACACTTCGGTATGTGAGTTTGGTTTGCCGTATCTGTTGGCATGTGAATGCGGTCGGCTTGCCGTAGGCTCTCACGCCTGGAATACGCTTAGTTAACATGCAGACTCCCACCTGTTGTACTGACGGGAGAGATGGTGCAGTATTGAGTATACTGGAGAAGAATTCAGGTCGGGCATTTTCAAGAATGACTTTGCGTATTGTATCGCAGACGCGCATTTCATTGAGCACGGCATGAACAGTCGCGAGAACAACAGAAAATGTGTATCTTGAAAAATGATTTTTTTTTTGCCTCTGTTCTTTCTTGTCACACCTATAAAATAGCTATGCCACTCAGATCGACTCAACAGAAACTACTATTTTCAAGGGGAAAAATCTCAGTCGCCTTTAAAAAAAGAAAAAAGTTTATCATTGCTTCACCGGCGATATTGAGGTAGCAGAAACAACAGGACCATTCCTTTATAAGCCCCTTGTAACCATTCATGTTGGATTACCAACATCTTTAATTTGGCAAAAGAATTAATTGCTTCAACCTGTTGCACTCAAAATACAGACTGCGCTCTGCTCCACCCGTTTTCGTTTTATGCCTTTATGTGTGTTCATGATACCTAAGTCTCTTTCTAATTATTTCGCGTTTTTTTGAATTATCTGAATGGCGTTCGTACAACGGTAGCCAAAACTTCTAGTAGAAATCCGATAACGCACCGTGCCACAGGGTCACTGAGCTTCAAGATTATAAGGCGCCTGCCTTGCGAAATATTCAGCCCCCTTCACTTTTTTTTGTTATGATCATCCCCAGTATGGTCTCTGGAAGCCATAAGTTGAGATCAGTACTCCTATATTCTGCCAATATCAAAAGATCTTGATCAGCTCATTCATGCGGATTAACGGTGTTTAACCAACATTTGGTTGTTGCGTATCTTATTGATTTGATATATTGCACTCCAAACAAATGTTTTTGTTGTGCTTTTCCTTAATTCCAGACTAATTTCCTTGATGGCAGGTAAGTTCTTTTAAAAGCAGCTTTGGCCTGTTTTATTCTGCCCATAGTTTCTTAAGAGCTGCTACCGTAAATTGTGATCCTGTTTGTCAATTACATGAATTCCTCATATTTGTCACATGTGTGGTCCTATACGAGTGCGTAACGTGTACTATAGGAGAACGGGGAGAAGCCAGCTAGAAGCCGTGGAGATTTGGTCCTACGGCATGTTAAAGATCAGTTCGAGAGGTACAGTTAGCGATGGGGAGGTACTGAGAAGAACAAAGGAAACCATCTCTCTCTAGAGTCGCATCCAAAAAAGAACAACCAGGCTGGAAAGACACGTTTTAAGACACTATAACATCGTTGAAACAGGCGGTCGGATGGTCCGGGCCACTTGTGGCCTGAAGACGGAGTGCTTCTGTGCTACTCAGCGTCTCCGCTATATAGTGAGTAGCAACTAATCTACATCTACATCCGTACTCCGCAAGCCACCTGACGGTGTGTGGCGGAGGGTACCCTGAGTACCTCTATCGGTTCTCCCTTCTATTCCAGTCTCGTATTGTACGTGGAAAGAAGGATTGTCGGTATGCTTCTGTGTGGGCTCTAATCTCTCTGATTTTATCCTCATGGTCTCTTCGCGAGATATACGTAGGAGGGAGCAATATACTGCTTGACTCTTCGGTGAAGGTATGTTCTCGAAACTTCAACAAAAGCCCGTACCGAGCTACTGAGCGTCTCTCCTGCAGAGTCTTCCACTGGAGTTTATCTATCATCTCCGTAACGCTTTCGCAATTACTGAATGATCCTGTAACGAAGCGCGCTGCTCTCCGTTGGATCTTCTCTATCTCTTCTATCAACCCTACCTGGTGCGGATCCCACACTGCTGAGCAGTATTCAAGCATTGGGCGAACAAGCGTACTGTAACCTACTTCCTTTGTTGTCGGATTGCATTTCCTTAGGATTCTTCCAATGAATCTCAGTCTGGCATCTGCTTTACCGACGATCAACTTTATATGATCATTCCATTTTAAATCACTCCTAATGCGTACTCCCAGATAATTTATGGAATTAACTGCTTCCAGTTGCTGACCTGCTATTTTGTAGCTAAATGATAAGGGACCTATCTTTCTATGTATTCGCATCACATTACACTTCGCTACATTGAGATTCAATTGCCATTCCGTGCACCATGCGTCAATTCGCTGCAGATCCTCCTGCATTTCAGTACAATTTTCCATTGTTGCAACCTCTCGATACACCACAGCATCATCTGCAAAAAGCCTCAGTGAACTTCCGATGTCATCCACCAGGTCATTTATGTATATTGTGAATAGCAACGGTCCTATGACACTCCCCTGCGGCACACCTGAAATCACTCTTACTTCGGAAGACTTCTCTCCATTGAGAATGACGTGCTGCGTTCTGTTATCTAGGAACTCCTCAATCCAATCACACAATTGATCTGATAGTCCGTATGCTCTTACTTTGTTCATTAAACGACTATGGGGAACTGTGTCAAACGCCTTGCGGAAGTCAAGAAACACGGCATCTACCTGTGAACCCGTGTCTAAGGCCCTCTGAGTCTCGTGGACGAATAGCGCGAGCTGGGTTTCACACGATCGTCTTTTTCGAAACCCATGCTGATTCCTACAGAGTAGATTTCTAGTCTCCAGAAAAGACATTATACTCGAACATAATACGTGTTCCAAAATTCTACAACTGATCGACGTTAGAGATATAGGTCTATAGTTCTGCACATCTGTTCGACGTCCCTTCTTGAGAACGGGGATGACCTGTGCCCTTTTCCAATCCTTTGGAACGCTTCGCTCTTCTAGAGACCTACGGTACACCGCTGCAAGAAGGGGGGCAAGTTCCTTCGCGTACTCTGTGTAAAATCGAACTGGTATCCCATCAGGACCAGCGGCCTTTCCTCTTTTGAGCGATTTTAATTGTTTCTCTATCCCTCTGTCGTCTACTGTGCGACAATCTAGAGAAGGAAGCACAGTGCAGTCTTCCTCTGTGAAACAGCTTTGGAAGAAGACATTTAGTAATTCGGCCTTTAGTCTGTCATCCTCTGTTTCGGTACCATTTTGGTCAAAGAGTGTCTGGACATTTTGTTTTGATCCACCTACCGCTTTGACATAGGACCAAAATTTCTTAGGATTTTCTGCCAAGTCAGTACATAGAACGTTACTTTCGAATTCATTGAAAGCCTCTCGCATAGCCCTCCTCACACTACATTTCGCTTCGCGTAATTTTTGTTTGTCTGCAAGGCTTTGGCTATGTTTATGTTTGCTGTGAAGTTCCCTTTGCTTCCGCAGCAGTTTTCTAACTCTGTTGTTGTACCATGGTGGCTCTTTTCCATCTCTTACGATCTTGCTTGGCACATACTCATCTAACGCATATTGTACCATGGTTTTGAACTTTTGTTGAAATGAAGAAAAGGGCAGACAGAGCAGTGGAGTGGCGTACTGCTGCAAACCCATCGCAGGGTTGAACACAGGCCCATAAGAAGCAGGATTACTTTTGAAATGGGGGTGGTTTATAACACGTCCATTGTATACTATCTGATAAAAAGTATCTGGACACCAATTATTGGACATTAACATGGCGTGTGTGCAGACTTTGCCTTTATGACGACTTGAAGTCCACTGGGAACATTTAAGTGAAGTGTCTGAACGTTTGTGGACGAAGAGCAGTCTATACTTCCTCAAGAATCCAATCAGAGAAGGTAGTGATGTTGGACGTCATCGAAGACTGATGGCCCACCTGAATAGACTGGCATGTGTCCAGTTGAAATACCGTGGAGCGAAGTTTACGAGGACCGGCTGCAATTCCGAAATCTCTTAGAATGTGTTGCAATTTGGGAACAACATAAAAATTCTACTAAATAAAAACAAAAAAATGTCTCTGCAGGCCATGTGGTCTACTCGAGTGAAGCATCGGGCATTAACCTAGTTAATAATAAGATCTAGTAAATCATAAGTTACATTTATGAGGTGACGAACTTGTCTCCTGCTATAAAATACTCTTCGTAGTGACATGGAGAAAGAAACTAAGTGCTTATTGTGAGGTCATTGGGTACTTCCATGCACTGGGCAAGTATGTTAGCGGCAAGAAACAATCAATACCTTCTCTGCGCGATAACGATGGAGATACTATCGAAGACAGTGCTGCCAAAGCAGATTTACTAAACACAGCTTTCCGAAATTCCCTCACAAAAGAAGACGAAGTAAATATTCCAGAATTCGAATCGAGAACAGCTGCCAACATGAGTAACGTAGAAGTAAATATCCTTGGAGTAGTGAAGGAAGTCAAATCACTTAATAAAAACAAGTCTTCTGGTCCAGACTGTTTACCAATTAGGTTCCTTTCGGAGCATGCTGATGGATTAGCTCCATACTCAACAATCATATACAACCTCTCGCTCGACGAAAGACCCGTACCCAAAGAATGGGAAGCTGCACAGGTAACACCAATATTCAAGAAAGGTAGTAGGGATAATCCACTAAATTACAGGCTCATATCGTTAACGTCGATATGCAACAGGATTTTAGAACACATATTGTGTTCGAACATTATGAATTACCTCGAAGGATATTGTCTATTGACACGCAGACAACATGGGTTTAGAAAACATCGTTCCAGTGAAACACAACTAGCTCTGAAGTGTTGGGTGCTATTGACAAGGGATTTCAGATCGATTCCGTATTCCAGGATTTCCGGAAGGCTTTTGACACTGTACCACACAAGCGGCTCGTAATAAAATTGCGTTTTCATGGAATATCGTCTCAGTTATGTGACTGGATTTGCGATTTCCTGTCAGAGAGGAGACAGTTCGTAGTAACTGAGGGAAAGTCATCGATTAAAACAAAAGTGATTTCTGTCGCTCCCCAAGTTAGTGTTATACGCCCTTTGCTGTTCCTTATCTATATAAACGATTTGGGAGACAATCTGAGCAGCCGTCTTCGGTTGTTTACAGATGACGTTTTCGTTTGTCGATTAATAAAGCCATCAGAAGATCAAAACAAACTGCAAAACGATTTAGAAAAAATATCTGAATGGCGCGAAAATAGGCAGTTGTCCCTAAATAACGAAAAGCGTGAGGTCATCCACATTAGTGCTAAATGGAACTCGTTAAACTTCGGTTACACGATAAATGAGTGTAATGTAAAAGACGTAAATTCAACTAAACACCTAGGTATTACAATTACGAACAACTTAAATTATAAAGAACACATAGAAAATGTTGTGGGGAAGGCTAACCAAAGGCTGCGTTGTATTGGCAGGATACTTAGGAAAAGTAACAGACCTACTAAGGAGACTGCCTGCACTAGGCTTGTCCGTCCTCTTTTAGAATACTGCTGCGCAGTGTGGGATCCTTTCCAGGTAGGAGTGACGGAGTACATCGAAAAAGTTCAAAGAAAGGCAGCACGTTTTGTATTATCGCGAAATGTGGGAAAGAGTGTCACAGAAACGATGCGGGATTTGGGCTGGAAATCATTAAAAGAAAGGCGTTTTTCGCTGCGACGGAATCTTCTCACGAAATGCCAATCACCAACTTTCTCCTCCGAATGCCAAAATATTTTGTTGACACCGAGGTACATAGGGCGGAACGATCACGACGCTAAAATAAGGGAAATCAGTGATCGTACGGAAAGATATAGATATCCTTTCTTTCCGCGCGCTATACGAGATTGGAGTAATAGAGAATTGCCAGGCACTTAAAAGTCATTTGCAGAGTATCCGTGTAGATGTAGATGTAGGAAAGCGTAGCTGCCGGGTACTGACCGTAGACGGTGAGGAGCGCGGGCTCGCTGAGCCGGCGCGCGGCGACGTTCTCGGCGACGCAGGTGTAGTTGGCGGTGTCCTGGAGGCGCGCCTGCCCCAGCAGCAGGTGGCCCTCGCTGGAGACGATGACGTTGCTGTCGGGCTCCAGCGGCGCGCCGTTGCGCAGCCAGTAGACTCGCGGCGGCGGCACGCCGGCCGGCGGCAGGCAGCGCAGCTCGGCGCCCGCGCCCAGCCGCACCGCGCGTCCGTACGGCGACGTCTCGAACTGCTTGCGCAGGTCTGCCGGCACAAAACAAAACACCACTCCCTCAGTCGCCAATCTCAACACTAGCGCACGTACACAAATCACTCTATCGTCACAGTGGAGAGGACAAAAATTTCGACGTATTCGCCTCTGTTCCCTACTACCACTTAACGCAAATGCTGGGCTATTCCCATCCTCCTCCTCCGCAGCCCCTCCCTCCATTTCTACCTCCTTTTTTTATTTTACTTTATTGCATTTCGATTCCCCCCACCTCACCCCCAGAGGCACAGGAGGCGGGTTGGCAAGAGCGTAATATGCTGCTCTGCAGCGTACAGAAGTGTTACACTTTACCCTACTGGCCATTAAAATTCCTACACCAAGAAGAAATGCGGGTATTCATTGGACAAATATACTATACTAGAACTGGCATGTGATTACATTTCCATGCAATTTGGGTGCATAGATCATGAGAAATCAGTACCCAGAACAACCGCCTCTGGCCGTAATGCCGCGCGGGATTACCCGAGCGGTCTTAGGCGCTGCAGTCATGGAGTGTGCGGCTGGTCCCGGCGGAGGTTCGAGTCCTCCCTCGGGCATGGCTGTGTGTGTTAATCTTTAGAATAATTTAGGTAAGTAGTGTGTAAGCTTAGAAACTGATGACCTTAGCAGTTAAGTCCCATAAGATTTCACACACATTTGAACATTTTTGGCCGTAATAACGGCCTTGATACGCCTGGGCATTGAGCCAAACAGAGCTTGGATGACGTGTACAGGTACAGCTGCCCATGCAGCTTCAACACTATACCACATTTCATCAAGAGTAGTGACTGGCGTATTGTGACGAGCCAGTTGCTCGGCCATCGTTGACCAGACGCTTTCAATTGCTGAAAGATCTGGAGAATGTGATGGCCAGGGCAGCAGTCGAACATTTTCTGTATCCAGAAAGGCCCGTACAGGACCTCCAACATGCGGTCGTGCATTTCCTGCTGAAATGTAGGGTTTCGCAGGGATCGAATAAAGGTTGTTGTTGTTGTGATCTTCAGTCCTGAGACTGGTTTGATGCAGCTCTCCATGCTACCCTATCCTGTGCAAGCTGCTTCATCTCCCAGTGCCTACTGCAGCCGACATCCTTCTGAATCTGCTTAGTGTATTCATCTCTTGGTCTCCCTCTACGGATTTTACCCTCTACGCTGCCCTCCAATATTAAATTGGTGATTCCTTGATGCCTGAGAACATGTCCTACCAACCGATCCCTTCTTCTGGTCAAGTTGTGCCACAAACTTCTCTTCTCCCCAATCCTATTCAATACTTCCTCATTAGTTATGTGATCTACCCATCTAATCTTCAGCATTCATCTGTAGCACCACATTTCGAAAGCTTCTATTCTCTTCTTGTCCAAACTATTTATCGTCCATGTTTCACTTCCATACATGGCTACACTCCATACAAATACTTTCAGAAATGACTTCCTGTCACTTAAATCTATACTCGATGTTAACAAATTTCTCTTCTTCAGAAACGCTTTCCTTGCCATTGCCAGTCTATATTTTATATCCTCTCTACTTCGACCATCATCAGTTATTTTGCTCCCTAAATAGCAAAACTCCTTTACTACTTTAAGTGTCTCACTTCCTAATCTAATTCCCTCAGCATCACCCGACTTAATTCGACTACATTCTATTATCCTCGTTTTGCTTTTGTTGATGTTCATCTTACATCCTCTTTTCAAGACACTATCCATGCCATTCAACTGCTCTTCCAAGTCCTTTGCTGTCTCTGACAGAATTACAATGTCATCGGGGAACCTCAAAGTTTTTATTTCTTCCCCATGGATTTTAATACCTACTCCAAATTTTTCTTTTGTTTCCTTTACTGCTTGCTCAATATACAGATTGAATAACATCGGGGAGAGACTACAACCCTGTCTCACTCCCTTCCCAACCACTGCTTCCCTTTCATGTCCCTCGACTCTTATAACTGCCATCTGGTTTCTGTACAAATTGTAAATAGCCTTTCGCTCCCTGTATTTTACCCCTGCCACCTTCAGAATTTGAAAGAGAGTATTCCAGTCAACATTGTCAAAAGCTTTCTCTAAGTATACAAATGCTAGAAACGTAGGTTTGCCCTTCCTTAATCTAGCTTCTAAGATAAGTCGTAGGGTCAGTATTGCCTCACGTGTTCCAACATTTCTACGGAATCCAAACTGATCTTTCCCAAGGTCGGCCTCTACTAGTTTTTCCATTCGTCTGTAAAGAATTCGCGTTAGTATTTTGCAGCTGTGACTTATTAAACTGGTAGTTCGGTAATTTTCACATCTGTCAACACCTGCTTTCTTTGGGATTGGAATTATTATATTCTTTTTGAAGTCTGAGGGTATTTCGCCTGTCTCATACATCTTGCTCACCAGATGGTAGAGTTTTGTCAGGACTGGCTCTTCCAAGGCCGTCAGTAGTTCCAATGGAATGTTGACTACTCCGGGGGCCTTGTTTCGACTCAGGTCTTTCAGTGCTCTGTCAAACTCTACACGCAGTATCGTATCTCCCATTTCATCTTCATCTACATCGTCTTTCATTTCCATAATATTGTCCTCAAGTACATTGCCATTGTATAGACCCTCTATATACTCCTTCCACCTTTCTGCTTTCCCTTCTTTGCTTAGAATTGGGTTTCCATCTGAGCTATTGATGTTCATTCAAGTGGTTCTCTTATCTCCAAAGGTCTCTTTAATTTACCTGTAGGCGGTATCTATATTACCCCTAGTGAGATAAGCCTCCACATCCTTACATTTGTCCTCTAGCCATCCCTGCCTAGCCATTTTGCACTTCCTGTCGATCTCATTTTTGAGACGTCTGTATTCCTTTTTGCCTGCTTCATTTAGTGCATTTTTATATTTTCTCCTTTCATCAATTAAATTCATTATTTCTTCTGTTACCCAAGGATTTCTACTAGCCCTCGTCTTTTTACCTACTTGATCCTCTGCTGCCTTCATTACTTCATCCCTCAAAGCTACCCATTCTTCTTCTACTGCATTTCTGTCCCCCATTCCTGTCAATTGCTCCCTTATGCACTCCCTGAAACTCTGTACAACTTCTGGTTCTTTTAGTTTATCCATGTCCCATCTCCTTAAATTCCCACCTTTTTGCAGTTTCTTCAGTTTTAATCTACAGGTCATGACCAATAGATTGTGGCCAGAGTCCACATCTGCCCCTGGAAATGTCTTACAATTTAAAACCTGGTTCCTAAATCTCTGTGTTATCATTATATAATCTATCTGATACCTTTTAGTATCTCCAGGCTTCTTCCATGTATACAGCCTTCTTTTATGATTCTTGAACCAAGTGTTACCTATGATTAAGTTGTGCCCTGTGCAAAATTCTACCAGGCGGCTTCCTCTTTCATTTCTTTGCCCCAGTCCATATTCACCTACCACGTTTCCTTCTCTCCCTTTTCCTACTACCGAATTCTAGTCACCCATGACTATTAAATTTTCATCTCCCTTCACTATCTGAATAATTTCTTTTATTTGATCGTACATTTCTTCAATTTCTTTGTCATCTGCAGAGCTAGTTGGCATATAAACTTGTACTACTGTAGTAGGTGTTTCCTTCGTATCTATCTTGGCCACAATAATGCGTTCACTATGCTGTTTGTAGTAGCTTACCCGCGTTCCTATTTTCCTATTCATTATTAAACCTACTCCTGCATTACCCGTATTTGATTTTGTGTTTATAACCCTGTAGTCACCTGACCCGAAGTCTTGTTCCTCCTGCCACCGAACTTCACTAATTCCCACTGTATCTAACTTTAACCTATCCATTTCCCTTTTTAAATTTTCTAACCTACCTGCCCGATTAAGGGATCTGACATTCCATGCTCCGATCCGTAGAACGCCAGTTTTCTTTCTCCTGATAACGACATCCTCTTGAGTAGTCCCCGGCCGGAGATCCGAATGGGGGACTATTTTACCTCCGGAATATTTTACCCAAGAGGACGCCATCATCATTTAATCATACAGTAAAGCTGCATGCCCTCGGGAAAAATTACGGCCGTAGTTTCCCCTTGCTTTCAGCCGTTCGCAGTACCAGCACAGCAAGGCTGTTTTGGTTAGTGTTACAAGGCCAGATCAGTCAATCATCCAGACTGTTGCCCCTGCAACTACTGAAAAGGCTGGTGCCCCTCTTCAGGAACCACACGCTTGTCTGGCCTCTCAACAGATACCCCTCCGTTGTGGTTTCACCTACGGTACGGCTATCAGTATCGCTGTGGCACGCAAGCCTCCCCACCAACGGCAAGGTACATGGTTCATGGGTCGAGGTCATGGGTCGTAAGACATCTGAAATGTAACGTCCACTATTCAAAGTGCCGTCAGTGCGAACAAGAGGTAACCGAGACATGTAACCAATGGCACCCCATACCATCAGGCCGGGTGATGCTCCAGTATGGTGATGACGAATACACGCTTCCGATGTGCGTTCACCGCGATGTCGCCAAACACGGTTGCGACCATCAGAACCTAGATTCATCCGAAAAAATTACGTTTTGCCGTTCGTGCACCCAGGTTCGTCGTTGTGTACACCATTACAGGCGCACCTCTTTGTGATGCAATGTGAAGGGTAAAAGCAGCCATGGTGTCCGAACTGATAGTCCATGCTGCTGCAAACGTCGTCGAACTGTTCGTGCAGATGGTTGTTGTCTTGCAAAAGTCCCCATCTGTTGACTCAGGGATCGAGACGTGGCTGCACGAGGCGTTACAGCCATGTGGATAAGATGCCTCTCATCTCGACTGCTAGTGATACGAGGCCGTTGGGATCCAGCACGGCGCTCCGTATTACCCTCCTGAGCCCACCTATTCCATATTCTGCTAACAGTCATTGGACCTCGACCAACGCGAGCACCAATGTCGCGATACGATAAACCGCAATCACGATAGGCTACAATCCTACCTTTATCAAAGTCGCAAACGTGTTGGAATGCATTTCTCCTCCTGACACGAGGCATCACAACAACGTTTCACCAGGCAACGGTGGTCAACTGCTGTTTGTGTATGAGAAATCGGTTGGAAACTTTCCTCATGTCAGCACGCTGTAGATGTCGCCTCCGGCGCCAACCTTGTGAGAATGCTCTGAAAAGCTAATAATTTGTATATCACAGCAACTTCTTCTTCTCGGTTAAATTTCGCGTCTGTAGCACGCCATCTTCGTGGTGTAGCAATTTTAATGGCCAGTAATGTAAAAAACATAATGACAATATAAACAAACAAGAAAAAAGGCGATAAAACGGTGGCATTTTAAAAAAACCTGTAAAATTGTGGAAAGTTGTGGAATTTAAAATATAAAAACGCTGCGGTGACGATGACACACTGTAAATACACAGGCACAATTTAAAAAAAAAGAAACAAAGCGACAGTCTGGTTTCTATTTGTATGAGATAAAAAACACAACTAGTGACAGCATAGCGGCATATTGGAGGGGGGGGGGGATGACCCAGACCAATGAAGGGGAAAAGGGGGAGAGAAGAGAGGGAAAGAAAAAAGAGGAAGGGGACATAGAAGAGGGGGGCTGGGTAGACGATAGAAGGGGTGGGAAAGGCAGTGGAGGGAGAGCAAAAAGGACTCGGGGGAGAAAGAAGGGTGGCAAAGAGGGGGTGGGTGGGGAAAAAAGAATGGAAGGGGGGGGAAGAGGAAGCCCGGGAAAAGGACAGAGGAAGGGAGGGGGAGGTGAGGATCAGAGTTGATAGAAGGCATAAATGGAGGGAGAGAGGGCATCATCCGGGAGGGGAAGTCGACGGAAGCCACCTTGGGAAAGGAGATGAAAGGTGTAGAGGTGTAGGGGGGACACGGGGTGACGGCGCGATAGGGGGCGGGGATTGGAGAGGAGAGGAGCAACCAGGGGAAGAGGGGGATCAAGGTGGCGGCAGGAGTAGAGGATGTTAGGAAAGGGAGCAGATGGGGGAAAGGAATCAGGTTGTAGAGGATCTGCGTGGGGGACAGAGGCGTATACGGAAAGTGAGGCTGAGTGCATGGCGCTCGAGGATCTGGAGGGAGTTATCCATTTCTGCCTCAGACACTACGGTACATCAGCATTTAAAATACCATTACACGCAGAGGCGTCCACGAGAGGGCAAAAGAGAGCATGTGCTATAACGTTAAGCCGTCGAGACATGCTCTGTTGAGCATGCCGAGTTTCTGACATCACAGTGCGGGAAAAGAACGTATGTAAGTCTTTCCCAATGTATAGGGCAATATCTGGCATATCAGGTATTCTGAACATACTTCTGAACGTTGAGCAATGAGATGGGAGAACGCCACCTGCGACACATGTCCGCCATCTACCTTCAGTACAGAGTTGAGAGACGCCATATTAACTTTCAGTTCAAGCCCGTGTGTATAAAAATTGCTCTGAGGACTTTGGGACTTAGCTTCTGAGGTCACCAGTCCCCTAGAACTTAGAGTTACTTAAACCTAACTAAGGGCTTAACACACATCCATGCCCGAGGTAGGATTCAAACCTGCGACCGTAGCGGTCGCGCGGTTCCAGACTGTAGCGCCTAGAACCGCTCGGCCACTACGGCCGGCCCCGTATGTATATATGCCGTTTCTGAGCACCAGCAAATTCAGGAACTCTCGTAAACCTGCCGCGAATTGTTTGATTCGTTGTAATAAAATGACGGGAAACGTCATATTCACGATAAAAGAATTAATCTAACTCCCGTATTACGAGAGTGTCCCATTTGAAGGCAACGGCATTTGGAGGATCCAGTGGTACAGTTTGCTATAGTTAAGTTTCAGTTCGTAATATAGCTATCTGCCGACACGGTAGCTCAGCGTGTTCGGTCAGAGAGCTAACTGCTCCCTGCAATAAAAATACTGGGTGAAATGGTCAACGCCGAACCTCAACGGATATCACGTGACATCCGCAACGATCAAATACAACGAACGTAATGGGAAAAAAGCGCAATGACTAACATTACATATTCGTAGCGAAAGGTATAATGTGTTGGTGGTTTACGTTGTGATGCATCCAGATTTCCAGTCTGTGTTTTGATAGATTCTGATACTTTCATATTAGATTAAAAGTATATACTGTAATATTCAATGTTATGTAAATATAAGTGCCCTCTCTTTGAGCAGCGAGTTGGTACGATTGGTTTAGTTTCCAGAACAGCTTGCACTACTTGCAGTAAGATATTTTGCCCTTTTTTAAGTTTTGTAATTCACATGTAAGGATTGTGCTACTGAATAGGAACAGCGATCAAGTGAAAATAATGAAATAATTTTTGTCTTATGTGAAGAACTATCGTAAATTTATATCGGATTATCCGTAATGGAGCTTTTACAGTATAAGCTAATGTCCCTATTGAATGGACAGGATACTCCCTTTTTTGTCGTGAGACAAACAACGTGACAGAACAACGTGGCTTGTATATGGACAAGGAAGGAATTGTGCGTATTCATAGAGCTAAGGCAGGAATTTTAAGCCCGTCCATTTCATAAACAGTGTGATTTGCGAGCCAGATACAGCCGACAACCACCGCTGGAGCGCATTGCGATCGTGTATACCACGTTGGGGCGCACGTATGTTATGCACAAGTCGCTTCGTTTCTGAGCGTTCAGCAGCACGTTGAACAAGGTACGCTCAACGTTGACTTTCAAAAGTAGGATCCGCGTGCGGCGACTTTACAACATCGATGGCTGCTACCGGACGACGAGATAGTCTTTAAAATAAGTGGAGGATATTACATGGGTTCGATAAAAAGTGATAGTAACAGTGTCACTATTCATTCCCGAGCTTATTGACGGATGATCACTGTATTACATGCCTGTCACCCGCCCCCGCCAGGTGGGACGTGCCCCAAACCCCCAGCGCGTCCATCTCTGTCTATGTCTCGCAAGAACCGCTCTATGGCTCGGATGATGTCTTCTCTTGTCACTTCTGTTTTACGCGCTGTCTTCCCCATCAGTTACTATGAACTCTGTCACAGAAAACCACGAATCCAGTTGCACAACTGAAACGATGCTCCGTAGCCACGCAATTTGGTTAGAACTCACTTGTGACGGACGGCGTTAAAAGTGTTCTGGAAGTCTGGAAATGTGTAACCATTATGAGATCTGTCGATAGCACTCGTAACTTCGTTTATCACGTCTATATACTTCGCGAGCTGCCTGCTGTAAACATCACGTGCTGGGGGTGAGTTCGGCAGTGCGACGCAGCGAGTCGTCGCGGGCGGCTCGCATCTGAGAGACGCGGGCATCGCGGTTGCGTGCGGCGCGCTGAAAGCTTTCTTCCCCCGCGGCTCAAAGGGAAGCCACCCCCCGCGGCGCAGGAACAAGGCGGCCGGCAGCCCCTCACAGCCCGGGAACCTGATAGCGAAACATTTGTTCGGGAAATATACCGCCGACTCGCCACCAGCCACCAAGATTTAAAGCACCGCCCTCTGTATTTATGTCGCTCCACATGCGCCCGAGATAACAGGGGAAGCACAGCTGGGGTGCCAACAAGACAAGCGGCTTCGCCTCCCCAGATCTTGCGGGTGGCAAAGGCGCGCCACGCTAATAGAAAATTGTTATTGAATTAACGTGTGTTTCCACAGGCATCTATTAGGAGCGTTCTGTAAGTAATGCAACACTTATCTTTCTGAAAGCAGGTTGATTTTATTCAGGATTCCAAGGCACCGTATCATTGCCCACTACTTTGGCTTTTCTTTCTTTCTGTTTTTTTAATGCGGCCCGCCACGAATTCCTCTCCTCTGTTAACCTCTTCATCTCAGAGTAGCACTTGCAACCTACGTCCTCAACTATTTGCTGGATATATTATTCCCATCTCTGTCTTTCTCTACAGGTTTTGCCCTCTACAGCTCCCTCTAGTACCATGGAAGTCATTCCTTCATGCCTTAACAGATGTCCTATCATCCTGTCCCTTCACCTTATCAGTGTTTCCTCCATATTTCTTTCCTCTCCGATTGTGCGCAGAACCTTCTCATTCCTTACCTTACACTCCACCTAATTTTCAACATTCGTCTGTAGCACCACGTCTTAAATGCGTCGATTCTTTACTGTTTCGATTTCCCACAGTCCATGTTTCACTACCATACAATGCTGTAATACAGACGAACATTCTCACTCTCAGAAATGTCTTCCTCAAATTAAGGCCGATATTTGATATTAGCACACTTCTTTTAGCCAGGAATGCCCTTATTGCCATTGCTAGTATGCTTTTTACGTCCATCTTGCTCCATCTGCCATAGGTTATGTTACTGCCTAGGTAGCAGGATTCCTTAACTTCATCTACTTCGAGACAATCAATCCTGATATTGTTTCCATCCTGGATCCGCGCGACCGCTACGGTCGCAGGTTCGAATCCTGCCTCTGGCATGGATGTGTGTGATGTCCTTAGCTTAGTTAGGTTTAAGTAGTTCGAAGTTCTAGGGGACTGAGTACCGTAGAAGTTAAGTCCCATAGTGCTCAGAGCCATTTAATCGCAACTTCAGAATTGCCTCTCTCGTGTGTTTACCTTTCCTAAAGCCAAACTGATCGTCATCTAGCGCATTCTAAATTTTCTTTTCCATTTTTCTGTATATTATTCTCGTAAGCAACTTCGATGCATGAGCTGTTAAGCTGATTGTGCGATAATTCTCGCACTTGTCAGCTCTTGCCGTCTTCGGAATAGCGTGGATGATGCTTTTGCAAAAGTCATATGGTATGACGCCAGGCTCAAACATTCTACACACCAACGTGAATAGTCGTTTTGTTCCCAATCCCCCCAATGATTTTAGGAATTCTGGTGGAATGTTATCTATCTCTTCTGCCTTATTTCATTTTAAGCCCTCCAAAGCTCTTTTAAATTTCAATACCATACCCCCTATCCCTTCTAAGTCTACTCCTGTTTCTACTTCTATCATATCAGACAAACCTTCCCCCTCATAGAGGCTTTCAATGTATTCCTCCCACCTATCCGCTCTCTCCTAGGCGTTTAAAAGTGAAATTCCCGTTGCAGCCTTGCTTTGAATGTCACCGAAGGTTGTTTTGACTTTCCTGTATGCTGAGTCAGTCCTTCCGACAGTCATTTCTGTTTCGATGTCTTCACATTTTTCCTACAGCCATTTCGTCTTAGATTACCTGCACTTCCTATTTATTCCATTCCTCAGTGACTTGTATTTCTGCATTCTTTAGTTTCCCGGAACATTTTTGTATTTCTTCCTTACATCGATCAATTGAAATATTTCTTCGTTTACCCTTGGTTTCTTCGCGGTTACCTTCTTTGTACCGATGTTTTGCTTTCCAACCTCTGTGATGGCTCTTTTTAGAGATTTCCATTCCTCTTCAACTGTATTGTCTACTGAGCTATTCCTTATTGCTCTATCTATAGCCTTAGAGAACTTCAACTGTATCTCGCCTCCTTAGAACTTCCGTATCCCTCTTCTTTGCCTATTGTTTCTTCCTTACTGATGTCTTAAACTTCACCCTACTATGCATCACTACTATATTGTGACCTGAGTCCTATATCTGCTCTTGGGGACGCCTTACAATCCAGTATCTGATTTCGGAATCTCTGTCTGACCATGATGTAATCTAACTGAAATCTTCCCGTATCACCCGGCCTTTTCCAAGTATATCTCCTCCTCTTGTGATTCTTGATCAGAGTATTCGCTATTACTGGCTGGAACTCGTTACTCAATTAGTCTTTCTCCTCTCTCATTCCTCGTCCCAAGTCCAAATTCTTCTGTAATCTACTCTATTCTAGTCTCCCACGACTATTAGATTTTCATCCCCCTTTTACATACTGTATTACCCTTTCAGTATCCTCATACTCATCTCTCTCTCTCTTCATCTTCAGCTTGCGGCGTCAGCATGTATACCTGAACTATCGTTGTCAGCGCTGGTTTGCTGTCGATTCTGATAAGAACAACTCTGTAACTGAACTCTTCACAGTAACATACTCTCTGCCCTACCTTCCTATTCGTAACGAATCCTCCTCCCGTTATACTATTTTCTGCTACTGTTTGATATTGCCCTATATTCATCTGACCAGAAATCATTGTCTTCTTTCCACTTCACTTCACTGACCCCTACTATATCTAGATTCAGATTTTCTTGTTTCCCTACCACATTCAAGCTTCTGAAATTCCACGCCCCGACTCGCAGAACATCCTTCCGTTCACTATTCAATCTTTTTCTCATGGTAACCTCCCCCTTGGCAGTCCCCTACCGGAGACCCGAATGGAAGACTATTCCGGAAACGTTTGCCAGTGGAGAGATCATCATGACACTTCTTCAGTTACAAGCCACATTCCAGAGGATACTCGTTACGTGTCTTTAATGCAATGGTTTTCATTGCCTTCTGCATCCTCATGCTGTTGATCATTGCTGATTCTTCCACCTTTAGGGGCAGTTTCCCACCCCTCGGACCAGGGAGTGCCCTGAACCTCTGACCGCTCCTCCGCCCCTTTGAGAAGGCCGAGGGTGACTTCTTATACGGAAATCTTCTGCCACCAATGCTGATTATTAATCAAAATTTAAGCAGCGGCGGATTTCGTACCCGGGATCGAAGACGTTTGATTGCAAATCAAAGACGCTACCCCTAGACCAGCTTTGGCTAAAAAATCATATTTTTCGACATAACATCTGTTCGATGTATCGGCCTGACGCCACCTTAGTAGGAGGGCCTGTAAATCCGCATGTCACCACTCTAATGGTCGACATGGGTGCCAACGTCTTGCTGCATCAATAACCCCCAGGGTAAAAATATCAACCTTTATATTTGCTGCAGATATTGCTATCCTCAGTGTTAGTGAGAGTGAGTTACTGGATGTGCTGAATAGAATGATCAGTCTAAGGAGCAAGGAATATGGACAGAGTTAAAAAAAAGTTTTGAAGAGCAGTAGAAATTAGATTAGCTGTGAACTTAATATCAAAATTAGGGCCATAGAGTAGACGAAGAGAAGAAATTCTGCCAAACATGAAGAAAAATAGTGCGGAACGTGCAACACAAGGTGTAGCACAGACAGAGAAAAGGTTCTTTGCTAAAAGAGCTCTCCTGGAATGAAACACGGGCGTTAACCCGAGGAAGGAATTTCTGGGAATGTACGAGTACGTCTGGAGCACGGCATTGTATGGACGTGACTCATGGACCGTGGGAAAACCCGAACGGAAGCAAATGTAACGTTTGAGGTGTTGCGTTGTAGTAGGATGCCAATAATTAATGAATCGGTTAGATACGAAATGAGGAGGTCCTCTCGAGGAAAGGAACGTGTGGGAAACTCTGACTAGTGGACAGACAGTATAACATGACACGTACTAAGTTACCAGGGACTAACTTTCACGGTATTAGAGTATGTGTAGTGAACTTTCTTTACCTACCGCCCCCTTTTGTATCTCTGTTGGAAGTAAAATTTTCCAACCGCCCACCGGTTCCCCGTTAATGGTGATTTATAAAGTAGGGAAGTAACTTCATGAAATTTACGAGGCCTAGTTGCAGAAAGTTAAAGCATATAATAATAATTACTTAGAAATAATTCAGGCCACAATTTTATGGAAAACTAACGAAAATGTTTTTAAACTTCCTATTACCCACCATGAAAGCTGGAACGTCCAGCCGGCCGGTGTGGCTGTGCGGTTCTGGGCGCTGCAGTCCGGAACCGCGATGCTGCTACGGTCGCAGGTTCGAATCTTGCCTCGAGCAGGGATGTGTGTGCTGTCCTTAGGTTAGTTAGGTTTAAATAGTTCTACGTCTAGGGGACTGATGACCTCAGATGTTAAGTCACATAGTGCTCAGAGCCATTTAAACCATTTTGGAACGCCCAATAGTCGGCCCTAGGGGTTCTCTGCTATCACTGTACTAGAAGAAGCCTTAGAGAGCAAAAAATGTAGCCAGATGTTGTAATATATGAGACAAATAAGTAAGGACGTTGGATACTCTGAGATGAAGAGCTAAGCAGAGGAGGGAAAGTCGTGGGTGGCCGTATCAAACTAGGCCGAAGAAGGACGAAAGGCGTTGTTACAGATTGGTTCGCACCTCTCGCTAGTATGTTGGTTCACCTATAACTGGCCGGAGAAGTTGTAAATCGTAAAGGCAGTCAGATGAAGAGTAGACAGATGGGAATAAGCAAGTAAAATGTTTACTCTTTCAAACGGAAACACTTCATATCTTAATACGTTTATCTCACTGTGAGACAAGATTGGCAAATACCTTTATCGAAAAACGTTTGCGGTTGCCTACGGAACCGTGATTGGACCCAGGATTAGATCAGACTAGATTCAGATTTCGTTCCGTAGAATTAGATAATTCTTGAGGGTGTGGAACACGTCAGAAATTCTAAAATTAAAAACATATAACATCTGAATATAACAATCACTAGCCTGATCCTTTCTGAGGAGAGTGTCAAAATACCTGAATACATTACAGTGAAGTCGAACTGCTAATATTTACAGAATTAATACCCTGTCAAGCGTACACCTCTTCGTCCGAAGATAATCAACGACAACAAATGTCTTCCTTCAGGCTTTCAAAAAAACGGAAATCACGTGGGGAGAGACCGGGACCGCATGGAGGATGTGTGACGGCTTCCCAGCGGGACCTTCTACAACGTATTCGAAACAAATGACACGCCAGCTTCGGGAAAGTCATGAGGACATTATTATATGACTGCAAAGGCCCAGTACCTGTTGACTTTCTGGAAAAGACACCGCAATTAACGCTCAGCGGTTACGTGGAGGCTTTGCAAAAAACGTTCAAATGCAAACGCCAAGGGATGTATCCCGACGTCATGGTTCTGTTGCAGGATAATGCCCGTCCACATGTTTTCAACGTTGTTTCGAGTACGCTGAAGACGTTTCGATGAGAAGCCCTTAATACATCCCCCAAGTCCCGTTCTTTCCCCACGCGGTTTTCATAATTTTCGAGACCCGAAGAAAAATTTTCGTTGCCGTCGATTTGTTTCGGACTAAGATGTGCACGACTGGGTACAATCATGGTTTGGCAGGCAACCGTGAACATTTTTCCGTGAAGGTATTTGCCCTCTTGTCTCAATGGGACTAACTGTATTAACAGTTAGGGCGGTTGCTTTTGAAATAATAATAAGCTTCGTAACTTTTTTCTGTATG
Source organism: Schistocerca gregaria (assembly GCF_023897955.1). Lineage (NCBI taxonomy): Eukaryota > Metazoa > Arthropoda > Insecta > Orthoptera > Acrididae > Schistocerca > Schistocerca gregaria. The sequence continues at coordinate 243,258,056 of NC_064927.1, read as the reverse complement.
TCTTCTTTTCATTGACTTCCCCTTATAGTTCAAAGGCTAGAGGAAGTATGGCATGTGCAGTTGCATCTTCCTTCTTTTGTCCCTATGGTCCTTACGCGAGACACGCTTTGGAAACAGTAGAATCGTTCTGCAGCGTCTCGCAAATTCTCATTCTCTAACCTTCCTCAATAGTGTTTCGCGAGAAGATCGTCTTCTTCCGTCAAAGTGTACCCTTCTAAGGTCAGCGAACATTTCCGCAACACTAGGTGCACGCCCCTAATTTTTGTCAATGTCATCATGCAGCTCCCAAACCCTGGAGCAGTACTCAAGAAGGGTCGCACAAGTGCTCCGTGTGTCATCTCTTTCACACAGTGGTTACGCTACACTTACTCAGAACTCTCACAATGAACTGTAATCACGCATTCGTCTTCCCTATAAGTAATTTTATGTGCCTCTTTCATTTGATGTAAGTAGTAAGTAACGATCAAATTGCTATCCAAAGCCCCAAAACACTCTGAAAAGGCATTGCAATGAGTGTATTTCATCTCGCAGCCGAATCATTCTTGGAAATGTATTTAGTTTGGAAAGTTCTCCAAAGTAGTTGAATATTGGAAGTATGTAGCGTATATTAAACTGAAAATGAGAAACTGATGATGTTTAAGAATCTTCTCTGTCAAGCATATCGCGGTGTTATAACAAACGAAACAGAGTGCGCTCAGGGCTGGTCAGTTTCTGGAACAGATTTTCTTCAGCTGCACTAAGAATGATTGCTCCTCGCAGTTACTATTTAACAGTTTTCTAGAACGTAGATACAAATAAAATTGTTTCTTTGTAGACATTTCTTCCGTTTACAAGTGAAATTTTTCCTGAAAACATCACTAAGATGCAAATTACGTGTACTACCGAAATACATAACTTACAACGACTGTACAACACTGACTTTTCTTAAGTCAGCTGTGAACGGTACATGGCACATCTACTACATCTTTCAACCTATTGTGTTGGCGTTCCTTCTAACATTAGGAAGAATTACTCTCACAATGAGGCGCACACTTCATGCGTTACACAGTGCGATTCCAAAGAGATTGGACACTTCTCGCTTGAGTGTCCGCTATCTGAGTATGTACGGAACAAGTAGGGACGGCACTTAGTTCTGGCTACGTTGTCGGATATCTACCTCTGCCCTGTGCAACTACGGGGGAAGTGGGCTGGAAGATGGTGTCCTCCGGCATCTCCATTATCGTCTCTGTACACGACAACCACGAAGGAATTATCCAAATGGGACGAGAACAAGTGGATGTTATAGAAGAGAATAAGCTTTACGAATTGAACAAGTGCTTTACTCAAGCAGTTACTCTGCCAGGCGTCGACTGATAGTTGTTGGATGTCCTCGTGAGTGATGTTGTGGTCTTCGGTCCTGAGACTGATTTGATGCAGCTCTCGATGGTACTATATCATGTGCAAGCTTCTTCATCTCCCAGTACCTACTGCAACCTACATACTTCTGAATCTGCTTAGTGTATTCATCTCTTGATCTCCCTCTACGGTTTTTACCCTCCACGCAGTCCTCCAATACTAAATTGGTGATCCCTTGATGCCTCAAAACATGTCCTACCAACCGATCCCTTCTTCTCCTGAGTGATATCATGCCAAACTCTGTCCAATTGGCGCTTTAGATCGTCAGAATCCTGAAATGGTTGAAGGATCATGTCCATAATGCTCCAGACACTCTCAAATGGGGAGAGTTCCAAAGACATTGCTGGCCTAGGTACGATTTGCCAAGCACAGCGACAAGCAGTAGTACATTCCATTACCCTTGTCTCTTGAGTATAAAACGGAAATAAAATTAAATTATGAGTAATCCTCATGTCGCAGAGGCAACTACTCTTATTTACAATGTAATAGTGGAAACAATTTATTTTCTTTTTCTGCTAGGGAGTCGTATACTCGAGAATCATAGAATGACTGCTCTAGCCAGCAATGTGAAGGGCGACGCAGCCTCAGAACGGCAGAGGCCGGGCAGAAGCGCTCGAGCAGATGTATTCGCGGGTGTCGGACCTCGGCCCGGCACGCCTCGTTGCGTGCGTTCGCACCCCGCTGTACCGCAGGGGGTTGCCCAGAATAAACCGGCCGGAACGTTCGCCCCGCGGCACACACTCGCCCAGCCCGTTAGCGAAACATTTATTCACAAATATACGCCAGCCGCGCGCCAGTTATAGCCCAGTAAATCGCCCTCCACTTCGGCTGCGGGCGCTGCCTCCCTTCCTGGAGACGTCTTCAACAGCCGACTACAGTTTGCTGGTCTTCACAGCGGGGTGCTGCAGCAAAACGCTTCCCTGTGAGTTTGCTGTAGAATGGCGAAACGAAAAACTTGGATACGGTTCATATATTTTATTAACGACGTACTGGAGCTCGTCTCGTAGCTATTCCGGCAAAGTTTCGTAAAAACGCTGAGCAGTTATATGCGGAATTATATGCTTTTCTTTTTTTCCCCTCTCTCTAGCGTATTACTCAGTATCTGTGTCTTAGAGAGCGGAGAAAAATAGCTTTTTTGCTAGTCTAAAAGTAGCCCTCGCCTTTTGTCTCCCTCTTCTCCCCATTTCTTTTTTTATCCTCTTTCTTTCCGTTTCGCTCTTTTTCTTACTTTCTTGTTTCTTCGTCTTTCTCTTACCTATTTCTTATTTCTGCAACTTCCTATTACTACTTTGTTTACTAATCGTTCACCCCCCTTCTTTATCACATTTCACAACTCCTAACTTTATTCCTTCTTCGTTTCTTCTATACACCTCTTTTTATCTTCTTTCATCTTTCTTTCCCTCATTTTTTCTTCATCTCTATACTGTTCCTTCATCTTCCACGCAATAATGTCTTTCTACATTCTTCCTTCTCTCTTTACATTTGTTTCTTCCTCCTTTGCATTTATTTTTTCAGCTTCATTTCGTTTTTGGTCATGAGTTTATTCGGATGAACTTCTTCGAACCTTGATTCTCTTCCACTACTCTTTTTTTCTCTCATTTTATTTACTCCTGCTTTATCAATTGCATATGTGCCCAAGTCTAATTCCGTCTTGCCTAACTGCGGCGACATCGACACTGGACCTTACGGTTTCACTTCTCAGCTTGTTGTATTCGTACGTCTCACGGATCCTTGTCTGCTTCTAGGATCCAAAATGGTTTTGCTTTCTTTGGGTATCTGGTGTTTGAACCTCGTTGACCTCTTTTACGGGTGTTCACAAAGAACAAACCTTCTCTTTTCCTGAGGGTTTCTGGGCTCTCGATTTACATGGCCTTTTCAAGTGGGTAATGGCTGATGAAGGGTAGGCTACTTTTCTTTAAACGAATGAAGTTTTAATTTGGCCCTGCTGAAGTTTGCGAAAGACTTGTGTTCAAGGCCGAAATAAGATTTTGGTAGCCGGACATGTGAGGAAAATATGAGTTCCCTCAGCGTCTCTGTCTACGTTAGTCAGTATAGATAAAGAGGCATAAACGACAGGAACACAGACACAAAACAATAATGCTAAGTTGAAGCAAGTGCTGTACAAGCAATACTGGTCATCACAACAAATCTGGAAACAGGTTAGCTTCGAAAAATCGATGAGAAACTTCTGGTTGAACACACAATATATCAATGGTGCCTCATAAAAAATTCTTCGCACTCTCCCCTTGAAAAAGAAATTCATTCACAACTTTACTGAGGTCATTACAGAAACACTAGTAGGTCAGTTATGATTTAAACAGAAGAACGAATCCAACACGTCAGTGATCAAACAACAGAAACTACGGAAGTTGTAACTCAGAACGCTGAATCGAAGGCTAGTACACAGACCCTACCGAATACAAGTTTAGCGACTTTTCTACGAGAAATAATTTGGATCTATAACTATGGGGAGAAAAAATGGATATTAATGTGATCTTCAAAACTTGAGCATTATTTAAGAATAAGTTAAACTACAGGACTGGCGACATGTACTTAATACGAGATAAAAAATTCTATCTAATGAATGAAATACCGATCTCAAAAGTTTTGCTGATAAAACATCGAATAAAAAACAAAACGTTGAAAAAGTTTGCAATGTTTCAGGCTTGGTATATGAAACAAAGGTGTACATATTTTGATTTGACAGATTTTATGGACATGTATGCCGTAGAGACGCTTTTGAAACTGTCTGTAGGGTGTAGAAATACACAAGCGACATTTGCGCAGTGATGTACCGGGCGGTTATAATTAAAGTGCGGCTACTTACAGAGGTCCACTGTCGGCTGTAATTATCGCAGTGCAGCGAAACTTGGTAGATATTCTAACGCGTTAATACGGAACCGATTTACGCTGGAAAAAAATTCCAGTTTTGGCCGCTTGGTGCAAATCTGGCGCTGAGAATGCAAGAAAGGCATGAAAAACGTTTCGATATTAATTGATTAGGAACGGGACGTGAGTAGAAAACTGTCAAACAAGTGAGAAAAGCATAATGTTCGTTTTATCATTAACCGCCACTTACACAGTTTGTTCAGTATGAGCGCCAGAGACGTCGAAGAAATACAGTACAGCGCCAGATTTGTAACTGGTGCCCAAAATTGGAGCTAATTTTTTCCGGCGTAAATCGGTTCCACGTTAACGTATAGGCATATCTACCAAGTTTCTCTACGTACAATAATACAGCCCACAATGGATCTGTGAGTAGATGCAGTTTAATTATAAGCACTTAGTATTTTAACGCACCCAATTCGGTCATTTGATACCCAGAATCGACGCGCCTTCAATAACGAAAACAACCAGTCCTTGCGGAATGTCACCCGGTACCTGTAATACAAGGAACTCCCCCCCCCCCCCCCCGACCCCCGGCTCACCCTTTACACACAAAAGATAAGAAACCACACTCCTTTCAAGAACCTATTGCGGAGATCCATCTAACATCTAAAAGACTTCTGTTACCTTAAAAGAAAGGTTTCTTTTTAGCTTCTCAAACATACGAACCTCTACGAGTTCCTGTCTAGCTGACGTACATGGCTGGACGTCTGAGTCGTGCTCCACGCAGCCGAGTCAATTAAGAAACTGGGACACAGAACTGATTAATGGTGACACATTACTTCGGGACGTGTGACAAGATAAAGTGAGGTCCAAAGCAGCAAACAAATCACACAGACTTTAATAACACGGCCTGTGCCAGTGGTTCCTTTTCGAAACAAAAGCTTCTAGAAGTTAATAAATGTTATCACTTAGATACTATGTGACAAGTCCTCTCGACATCCATCCAGAAAACGGTCAACTTAGTCCCACATGCAGCTACTTTCTTACACTTTTACTCTGGCACGTTAGATATCTTTCGTGAGTGTTATTTCGTTAAACCCCTATCAATTTTTCATTTCAGCTACTAGGCGTACTGCCAAAGATGCGATGGAAACCTTTCGTTAGTCTTTAAAAGAATATTTTGTGCACAAGAGCTTTATAGAAATTTTCAGTGAACTGGAAGAGTCTTTAAGAAACACGGTAATCACATTGTGTGTAATATTCTAACGCTAGTTCAAAAAATGGTTCAAATGTCTCTGAGCACTATGGGACTTACCACCTGAGGTCATTAGTTCCCTAGACTTAGAACTACTTAAACCTAACTAACCTAACGACATCACACACACCCATACGCGAGGCAGGATTCGAACCTGCGACCGTAACAGCAGTGCGGATCCAGACTGAAGCGCCTAGAACCGCTCGGCCACAACGGCCGGCCTTTAAGGCTAGTGACACACTGTTATCATTGTAGCTTAAAATCTAGGTATTCGCCTCAAATAATTTGGGGAAACGGTGGAAAACCCGTGGACAGGGGTATGAAAGCCCCTATGCGGAATGTGAATTCTAGCTCTGAACTAGCGTGTCACTTAGCTCAGTAAATCCCTGTAGTAGCTATAGACTGTCCCGCTATAAATTAAAAAAAGAACTATTAGACATAGAAAATCTTCGTTTGTTGCAAAATGTTTAGCATCTCTTAGAATTTAAAAGCTTTTTATCTTCATTGCAAATTAGACTAGGCTTGCATCAAAATGGCGACAGAGCAGGAGAAGGCGGAATGTATCATCTGGTATGCAGAATCCAAATCTGTGACAACAGATTGCGGAATTATCGACGCCAGCATGGAAGAACACTACCGGCAAAAACAAGCATAATGGGATGGTTGAAAAACTTTAAAGTGACAGGCAGTTCAAGTGGACGTCGTACACCCGTGGCTCAGGAACATTTGAGCACAGCCCCCACATGTCAACTCGCCGTGTATAACGCGAGCTCAAGCAAGAAAGTAAGACCGTAAAGTATTACGTAAGTGGTTACGCCTTTTTGCGTGTAAAGTGCAAATCATCCAAGCACTGCAGCCTAACTACCGTAATCTCCGGTATGCATTCGCATATTCCATTTTGTCCTCCAAAGATGCTAAAAACTGATACCTAAAGAAGCACCTCTTTTCAAATGAAGCAACGTCCTATATTTCTGGACATGTGAATTGTCACAACATTACGATTAGGGACTCTGAAAATCCACCTAACACGAGAACACACCCGTGATAATCCGAAGCTTAATGTTAGATGTGGCCTAATGCATGATAGGGTGACAGTCCCTTTTTTCTTCGCAGAGAAAACTGTAATGTTAAAAGTTTACCTGTACATGCTCGAACAATTACCGCTACCACAGATCAAAGACGTTTTCATAGTTTTCGCGGTTTGCATACAGCTTGATTGAACTGCTCCTACCTATGGGTATTATGCAAACTGCAATTCCTGCAAAAACCACATGTGACATTTTCATATTCTCTCGTTCACTACGCACTAACTATTAGTCCTACAGAAAAAAAAATGAGCAGGACCCTTTTTGTAAGAGTTTTAATTTAGTTGAATTTTGTACTGGGCTACGGTTTCGGTAGAGTCCATAATTTCCGTATTATTGAAGAAAAATGTACAAAAGTGACCTTCAAAGGTGTTTTTCTCGAATAACTCGAAAATCGTGATCTCCAACGAAAACGTATACCAGTAAAAAATTTACCTAAATTAAATTTCCTACAAAAAGGTCCTGTCCAACAGTTTGTACGTAGCGAAAGAGAGAATATGACAACTATGCGCGTAGTATTTGAAGGTGTTGAGGGTTGCATTAAACCCATGGCTAGTGGCAGATGAATCGCCTTGTATACATGTTGAGTCGCGCTCTTCTTCAGTGTCCGGCGATGGGGGTAATGCAGCATTTACCCTGTGGGCATTGACTGCTTCTTCTTGACTTCTTGTCGGAGGGTTAGTCGTCTCGTTGTAGTGTGTCGTCTGGGTGCGTAGGAATGTGCTGGTTATCTGCAGGTGGATCTACTGTCTATGCAGTAGGGCAACGGGCCATGTTCGGGCATTAGGATGCATTCATGCTGAACTTCCAGTCTGATCTTCGTCTGGCACGGATGATTTTGACTGACACGGGTGAGAGCACAGATGCAGGGCAAACGCGTCAGTGTGGCGGTATTGGAGCCGCGACACTCTAGCGAAAATTTATCCATTTAATCAGGTGCAACTGTTTGGTTCACGTGAATCCTACAACGTGACAACAACCGTGGGGCAACAGTCTACATAAAGCGATGTTAACTTTCATGTTAAACTTAGAGCGTATAGCGTGCGTTAGCGACCTCGAACACCGAGGCGAGGGAAGAGAACATCTGCGCGTCTACACTTGCGTACAAGTTTTGCCTTTGTGGAACAACACGGTGGGCGGTAAGGCGGTGATTATAATTTACGAGCTGCAGGCGATTCGTAGGACGCCGGTAGAGAGGAGCAGCATTACCTAATGTATTCATTACCGGCGCCGGAATCGACAGGCGGCGCACAAGCAAGATTTATGGCGGGCCGTTGCGGCGTGGCCTCGCCCCGCCGGGCCGCTCGTATAATCGCCAGTATGTCCAACCAATCAGCTGCCGCTCTTCTTTGCTCTGGCAAATTAATGGATGTGGCCCGACCCGGAATTCATTTTCGTAACGGTGACGGCCCTCCAGTGGCGAAACGAGAGCAGGTGGCCGTCTGTCTGCGACGCGCGGCCTACGTCTGACATGGGAAACGAGTTTTGAAGCTCAGAGCTCGACGTCGTTGAGCGTTCGCCATAGCGCTCGCGATCTTCGGGACAGAATCAAACTCCTCCGACAACATTTCGAAGCTTGTTCATGGATATTTTCCTAGTATTTTTGTCTAACGCGTAACACAAATTTAGGTTGCGTACTCTTCCTGTGGCTTTTGTCTACGCTAGGGTCGGTATCTGGAGGGAGGACGTTTTCTCCAGCCTGGAGGTGATGGGCCAATTTTTTGCCTAATCGTCCTAAAAGGGTTGTGCTGGTGACCAAAGAGAATGATCAAAGCGCGAGTGGTTTTCCTAGGATCACATGTGCTCCCCAGAACCTTTTGGAAATAAACTTTTGGAATGTTCTGGCATAGAGTAGTACTTTGCAGTGGTCATCAGTGCCAATGGAAAGTGGCCAATGAAATAGCATGTGTGCGTGCACTAAGTCCGATTGCCTGATGGGCAGGGATCTAAAAACAATTTTGGGGAGCCAACTGTTGAATCCATTAGCAACTGCTGTGTCACATCCTCACACTGTTTGTGTCACTGGTGGAAGTTTGGTGATCACGAAATGCACGACACCACATCTCCTCCCAATGCTGGCCAACTACTGGCGGTGAAAATTTCTTAATTTCTTCCACGACCAGCATTCACACCGGCTACCTTCAAGTCTAATGCCACAAAGCGAGTGTGAGTTAGCGACCACGGCTGTGGAAGCTGATTACTGTATGACGTACAACAGCTGATAAATAGCAACCGGACACCCGTCAGTCTTCGTCTGGCACGGATGCTTTTGACTGACACGGGTGAGAGCACAGATGCAGGGCAAACGCGTCAGTGTGGCGGTATTGGAGCCGCGACACTCTACCGAAAATTTATCCATTTAATCGGGTGCAACTGTTCGGTTCACGTGAATCCTACAACGTGACAACAACCGTGGGGCAACAGTCTATGTCCTTCCTTCGTTTCCAAGACGAACACTTGCGGGGACTCTTCCAGTTAGGCATCTGAACGTCTGTGGAGGAATGGCAGCCCATTCTCCCTCGAGAGCCAAAACCAGAGAAGGTGGTGATGTTGGACGTTGGGGTCTGGAGCAAAGGTGACGTTCTAACTCAACCCGCAGTGTAAGTAGGCAATTTAGATTTTTTTTTTGGTAACGCCACGTAGAGCTCTGTATAAAAATCACTGACTATGCTGTGTGCAGTCTGTGGCTGGTTGGCATTGTTATAATATTCGCTATTGTAGTGTTGGGCAGTTGGATGTCAACAGCGCGTAGCGTTGCGCAGTTGGATGTAAACCGCCAGCAGTGGTGGATGTGGGGAGAGAGAGATGCCAGAGTTTTGAGAGGTCGTTATGAGCGAACGATCTGGACGTGTGTCCGTCAGAAAAAGGAAATTTGTAAGACTGGTGGTGGTGACTAGTGTTTAACGTCTCGTCGACAACGAGGTCATTAGAGACGGAGCGCAAGCTCGGGTTAGGGAAGGATTGGAAAGGAGATCGGCCGTGCCCTTTCATAGGAAGCATCCCGGAATTTGCCTGAAACGATTTAGGGAAATCACGGAAAACCTAAATCAGGATGGCTGGAGACGGGATTGAACCGTCGTCCTCCCGAATGCGAGTCCAGTGTGCTAACCACTGCGCCACCTCACTCGGTGTAAGACTGGATATGACTTTTGAACATTATCAAGGTAAACACATTGTTTGTTCACTATCAAAATCTTTCATTTGCTAACTATGCCTATCAGTAGTTAGTGCCTTCCGTAGTTAGACCCTTTTATTTGGCTGGCAGTAGTATTGGCGCTCGCTGTATTGCAGTAGTTAGAGTAACGAAGATTTTTGTGAGATGAGTGGTTCACGAAAGGTATAGGTTATTGTTAGTGAGGGCCATTCTTTTGTGGGGATTGTTAAAAGTCAGACTGCGTTGCACTAAAAATATTGTGTGTCAGTTTATTGACCAGAATAAGTAAAGAGAGAAATGTCTGAGTACGTTCAGTTTTACTCAGCTGTTTGAAAATCAAATAACATAGAAGTTTAACAGCACAGTAATTTCTAATTTTTCTAAGTGGACGTTTCAACAGGTGTTGCATTCGTTTCAGGTCGGAATTCTGGGCGGGTCAATCGATTTCAGGAGTTTTATTTTGACAGACAATTGCCTCACAGTTGCTGCTTTATGACAGGGTACATTGTCATGCTGATACTGTCATTGTCTCCAGACTGTTCCTCTACTGTCCGCACTACACAATAATGTAAAATCAGTTAATATCCTTCCACATTTATCGTTTTATTACACGCAATAAGAGGATCATACTCTGACCACGGAAAACTCTCCCTTACCATAACATCACCCCGTCCATAGTTCATACTTGTCACCACAGATGATGGTAGCTAACACTCTCCAGGCGTTCGCCAAACGCAAACCCTTCCATCGAACTGCTCAGGGTGTAGCACGATTAATCTGTCCAAATCACTAGTTTACAGCCATCCACTGTCCAGCATTGTCTCTCTTTAGACCAACTCAAGCGTCGCTTAGCACTGACTACAAAAATTTGTGGATTTTGAGGAATTGTTCGACTATTGTACCCCATGCTTTCTAACTTCCTACTGATAGTTACTGTTCTGGCTGGACTACTGCGAGCACAAACGGTTCTTTCTGTTGATTTCATGCGATTTTTTCAAAGCACCCTGCACAATTCTCGAATGGGTGGTCTTTTTAGCAGTCGTTATTCTTTTTTTCTTTTCTTTATTGTTATTGCACTTCCCAAAATGGGGCGGGCTGGCAGTGGCACAATACGCCGCTCTTCATCCAAGAGCGTTAAAGAAAAACGTAGTAAAACGAGAAAAGAACACACAACATAGAATGGTATAAATTGGTGAATAAACAAGACCAAAATGGAGAAGTATAAATGGTAGCTGGCCAGGGTGGCCGAGCAGTTCTAGGCGCTTCAGTCTGGAACAGCATGACCGCTACGGTCTACCTCGGGCATGGATGTGTGTGATGTCCTTAAGTTAGTTAGGTTTAAGTAGTTCTAAGTTCTAGGGGATTGATGACCTCAGCTGTTAAGTTCAAAAATGGTTCAAATGGCTCTGAGCACTATGGGACTCAACATCTTAGGTCATAAGTCCCCTAGAACTTAGAACTACTTAAACCTAACTAACCTAAGGACATCACACACACTCATGCCTGAGGCAGGATTCGAACCGTAGAAGTCCCGCAGTTCCAGACTGCAGCGCCAGAACCGCACGGCCACCGCAGCCGGCTAGCTGTTAAGTCCCATAGTGCTCAGAGCCATTTGAACCATTTTTATAAATGGTAGATTTAAAAAAGAAAAACATAGACGAGAGCCACAGACACACACATGCGGAGAATGAGCACTGTGAGTCGACACGAAAACAAAGAAACTCTGCAGTGGGAACACAAATGAGTGATGCATTCGACACTGTTGGTGATGGTGGAACATAGCACTGCACACGGCACTGGAGAAAAAATGACACCACAACGAAAACGTTAAAAATCACTGCACTGAAGGGGATCTACCACAGCGTGAAGGGTAGGAGGAGGGGAAGAAAAGGGAGAGGGAGAGACGGAGGGGGTCAGTGGAGGTGAGAAGGAAAGGAGCCGGAAGCCCAGGGGGGGGGGGGGGTGAAAAGGAGAAAGAAAGTTGTCAGCACGGGAAAAGGAGCAAGAAGAGAATGGGGAGAGGGAGGGAGAAAGAGAAAGGGAGCCATGAGGAGGTGGAGGGGGGAATAGGACAGTGGTTGTTCCTCCGCGTTTCCATTTGACAGTCACACGAGCAGCTATCGATCTGGGAAGCTTCAGAAGGGTTGAAATATCCCTGATGGATTTCTTACTCAGGTGACAACCAGTCTCTAGTACACGTTCGAAATCACTGTGCTCTCCATCCCTACCTATTCTGCTGTTACTGTCCCTGGCAAATCAATACTCCCCGCCTCTTTTACAATGGCTTGCAATCCTCTCATGACATCTAGTGATCAATTCCGCATTACATAGCGTTGTCCTCCTGAATACGAGTCCATTGCCTAAGAGGCAGTGGTGTTTCGCTAGATGAATCCTGGGAGACGGCAGATTCGAGAAGAGTCTGCGCAGCACGGATATTTATATCAAATCGTAGGTGAATGCCTGGCTTTCTCGCACCTGGACAGACAGGCAGTGATCGCACACGTGCGATGTTTCTGTGTGAGGCAATTCCCGGGCCACTGCCCCGGTTTGCACGTCCGCTGTGAGAGTGGCAGCTGCCCGCGCCCATCACACGTCTCCCTGTGCTGGGCTGTCAAATTTCCGCCGTCCGTGCAGTCCGGGTTGCCTGCAACAGGCAGGCGGTCACGCGAAGCGCGCCGGAACGCTGGGCCTGGCACGCCACACTTATCAATTTACAGCGCCGCTCCATCTCTGTTTACAAACGACACAGCCGCGCCGCTGGCGGGTGTTGTCAATTGTAACATGGAGGACAAAATTTTGTGACTGACAATAATGGACAGAAAAGGGTATTGTTCCAGTACCGGTGTGTGTGTTCTGCCTTCCCAGAGAATGTGTTCTACAGCCACTAAAAAGAAGAATAACGGTTCCCTTGTATAAGATTATCTAAACGCCGCACATCAACAATAACCCGCAGGACATCACGACACTAAAGCTGCCCTTCACATTCGTATGTATAAAACTCTCCGTCTGAGTGGCTGACCCAGAGGAATAAATCTCATAGGAGGTATGAATCAAACAACGCATTTCGTCACAACTTTTTCGTGTTTTATTAACTACACGATGCATTTAGGACACTGTAGGTCCATCGCCAGTTGTGATCTGTCTTAATACATGTTTTATTTCTTCTCTTGAATGAGGTGAAATGCATATTCCTGTCACGAAAAGGTTTAATGTTAGGTAATGAATTTCGTAAGTCGAACGCGGAAAATATGTGCAAAATAGTGGAAAACGAACAGTGTAAACTTACCACATAATCCAAGGAAAGCATTTTTAACCTTTTAGTACCGGCAAACATTCTTTTCTCCGTTGTTTTCACCTGATTCAAGAGAAGAAATAAAGCATATATTACAGAAATCACACCTGATGATTGACCCACAGGGTCCGAAATGCATCGTGCAGTTAATAAAACAAAAAGTTGTGACGGAAGGCGTTGTTTAATTCATACCTCTAATGTTTTGAATGCAATCACGTTTTAAGCTGCCAAATATGGATAAAATTAAATAGAATAAATCTCAGTCATGTCATTCTTGGATGTTCAAAATTCGCAGGAGTGCAAGACGTAATGTATACAGCATTAACCACTTTATTGTAGCAGTAGTCTTGCTGTTCCCGCACCTATGCACAACAGACTGTGTCACCATGCCTTTTGAGAAAGGGACGCTCATTTGTAAAGACGACCTCACACAGAAAATTGTATGATCAAATCTCCAGTAATGGTCGAGTGTTTGCGATCCGAACCACGTAGGATTAAAGGAAGCAATTCAAAGGCGTACAACTAGATTTGTTTTATGTAGATTTGATCAACACGTGAGTGTTACTGAAATCCTGCGTGAATGCAAGAGACAATCCCTGCAAAGAAGGTGACGTTCTTTTCGTGAAAACCACCTAAGAAACCGGTATTTGTGACGGACTCAGAACGATCCAACTGGTGCCAACGTACGTCGCACGTGCTGGCAGCGAAGATTGGAGAAATCAGGGCTCGCATGGAAGCATGCAGATATTCGTTTTCTGCTCGTTCCATCTGCTAGTGGTACATGAAAAAAAATGACTACCAGTGATACAAGGTACTCTGTGTCATGCGCTGTATGCAGGTTTGATCTATCTGGTCAGAAGTATCTGGATGCCTAGTAGTGAAATTAATATGTGGCGTGTCCACCCTTCGCCTTTATGACGGCTTGAACTCTGATAGTGCTATTTTCAATGAGTTGTCTGACTGAAGGATTGGAACCTCATGCTTCCTCAAGAGTCGAAGCTAGAGAAGTCAGTAATGATGGAGGCTAGGGTTCGGAGCGAATTCGGACATTCCACCTCATCCCAAGGATGTTCCACTGTGTTCAGATGGGGACTCTGTGCAAGTCAATCCATTTTAGGAATGTTATTTTTCACAAACTATTTTTCTCACATATGCTGTTTTATGAAAGTGTGTATTGTGATTCTAATACAAACAATCATAGCCTCCGAACTGTTCCTCTGCTGTACATGTTACATAACGCTGTAAGCTCTGTTCATATCCTTTCGTATTTAGCATCTGCTTAAGTGCGAAGACGGGACCACAACCTAAGTATGAAAAACGCCACCTAACAGTAACACTATCTCCTTTTCTCTTCCATCGGAGGTCCGAGTCCTCTCTTGGGCATGGGTGTATGTGTTGTCCTTAGCGTAAGTTTACGTTAGATTAAGTAGTGTGTAAGCTTAGGGACCGATGACCTCAGCAGTTTGGTACCATAAGATCTTACCACACATTTCCAAATTTTTTTTTCCTTTTCTCTTCACAGCCGGCAATGCACATATGACAAGTAACTTTCTCCGGAGCACGCCAAACCGATACGCTTCTGTCAGACTGTCACAGGGTATAGCGTGGTTCTTTCCAATGATTTCGTGCAATTTTTTTACAACCACTTTCCAAAATGCTCTACAATAATTGTCGGTTAACACGTTGAGGCCTGGCTGGTCTTGATTTGGCTATGGTTATTTCTTAGTTTTTACAATTCGCAATCACATCACCAACAGTCGACTTGGGCAATTTTAGAAGGGTTGAAATGTCCCTGATGGATTTGTGACTGAGGTGACATCCAATGACTAGTCTACGTTTGAACTCACTCACCTATTCTGATCTGCTCTACTAACAACATAATACTCCTCTCCTCCTCTTGTATTGGCAGTCCGGCTCTCGTGATACCTTGTGGTCAATTCCGCATTACACAAGGGTGTCAGCGTACTTTTCATTAGGTAGCGTACATATCACGTAATGAGCGCGACGACAAGGTAGGAGAAATCAGGTCTCGTATGGAAGCACACAAATCATCAGCGCTGATACACAGTAGCTCAGCACACGCTGCGTATGATGGTTTGCGAGGTATACATAGTATTGTGTCGTACTGTATTGCATTGTATTAAACCGAGAACCTAGAAACGACGGAGAGGCTTTGTCCCGCCGTAGCCCTCAGTGGTTCAGAACACCACAACAGGGCAGAGTACTCGACCCACCCCACTGCCGCCCCACACCGAACCCACGGTTATTGTGCGATTCGGTCTCCTGTGGATCCCCACAGGAACGTCTCATACCAGACGAGTGTAGCCCCATATGTTTGCGTGGTAGAATAATTATGATGTACGCGTATGTGGAAACTGTGTTTACGCAGCAATCGTCGACACTGTGTAACTGAGGCGGATAAGGTTAACCAGCCCGCATTCGCAGAGGTAGATGGAAAACCGTCTTAAAAACCATCCACAGGCTGGCCGGCACACCGCACCATGACACTAATCCGCCAGGCGGATTCGTGCCGGAGGCCAGCAAGCCTTCCCGCCTGGGAAGCAGTGCGTTAGACCGCGCGGCTAGCCGGGCGGGCTAAGTATACAGGATGGTCAGAAGCAGTCTGAAAAGCTTCTAATGATGTTGTAGGGTACGATGTGGTGAGAAATAACTGTTAAGAAAAAATTCGAACCGTTGAGCCGCTTCCGAGTTAATTAGCACTGAAGGTAGCCACCGAGGCCGTTGTGTGCATAAATTGAAGCGGCCCGCCAAATACAATTAGTGTCCGCTGTTTTCACAGGATAGACGATAGCGCTCGAGACTGTTCAGCCTTTGGCGATTCCAATTTTTGTATCGCTCTCTTCTTCGGTTTTAGGAAACCAAACGAAGAACATGTTTGGCGACACCGCCTCTGACGACCTGATTGGCAAACGTCCACGCTAATGACTCTGAAACGCACAACGTATCGATTTTTTCCTTAACAATTATTTCTCAGCGCAATCTATAGTGTAACATCTTTACAAGCTCTTCAGACTGTTTCTGTCTACCCTGCATGTATGGATGTACAAAGGCTTTTGACACCGTACCTCACAAGAGGCTTGAAATCAAATTGCGTAATTACGGAATATCGTCTCAGTTATGAGACTGGATTTGTGATTTCCTGGCAGAGGGTTCAGGGTTCGTAGTAATCGACGGGGAGTCTTAGAATAAAACAGATGTGACTTCTGACTTTCCTCAATGTAGTGTTATGACTCCTCTGCTGTTGTTTATCTGCATAAACGATTTAGGAACTATCTGAGCAGCCATCTTAGATTCTTTGCAGATGACGCTGTCATTTATCGTCTAGTACAGCCATCAAAAGATAAACCAAGCTGCAAAACGATTTAGATAATATGTCCGTATGGTGCACAAATTGGCAATTGACCCTAAATAATGAAAAATGTGAGGTGACCCACTTGAGTGCTAAAAAGAATCCGTTAAACTTCGGTTACAAGGTAAATCATTCAAATATAAAGGCTGTAAACTCAACTAAATACCTAGGAATTACAATTACGAACACCTTAAATTGGAAGGAACACACAGAAAATGTTTCCAGAATCGGATTTTCACTACCCCAGGCTGTGGCTAAGCCATGTCTCCGCAATATTCTTTCTTCCAGGAGTGCTAGTTCTGCAAGGCTCGCAGAAGAGATTCTGTGAAGTTTGGAAGGTAAGGGACGAGATATTAACAGAAGTAAAGCCTTGAGGACGCGTCGTGAGTCGTGCTTGGGTAGCTCGGATGGTAGAGCACTTGCCCGCGAAAGGCAAAGGTCCCGAATTCGAGCCTCGGCCTGGCACACAGTTTTTATCTGCCAAGAAGTTTCAGAAAATGTTGTGGGGAATGCGAACAAGAGACTGCCTTTTACAGGCAGAACTCTTAAAAGATGCAAAATATGTACTAACGAGACTGTTTACACTACCCTTTTTCTCCCTCTTTTGGAGTACTGCTGCGCAGTGTGGTATCCTTGACAGACAGGATTAACAGAGTACATCAAGAATAAGACCTTAACTTTCCCTGGAGAATTGAATGTTCAAATAACTTACGGGTTTGCCGCCGGGTGACGTCGTCGAACATCGCCGATATTTCGACAGGAGGACACCCTGCCATTCTCAAGGCACAAATGCAAGGAAGAAGAAATGTGCAAGGAAATTTAATACCTCGGTTCACAGAGGAGAAGCAAGGAAGATACCACACACAAAACAAGTGTCAACACAAACAAAGATGAAATACGATAGTTACTATTAATCAACAGGTGAGGTAGCACTAATTCTGTCACTGTGTTTTTTGATGAGAGACAGAGACGGGTTCCAAGCAGCATTTAAACAAAATCCACCATCTCTGTTAAAAAGGTTGCTTGATGGTTTGATTTCAACAGATTCCTTAATAACACTATCCCAATAGCTGGACGTGCAGGCCAGAATCTCCGTGTTGTTGTATTCCATAGGATGGTGGTCAGACGATCAGGACTGTGGAAGACCGGTGTATTGAACGTAAGCGTCACACACGCTTACAACAGCCGATCAAATCCGCTATTACAGATCATTGCCTTGACACCGGTCATCCTATGGAATACAACAACACGGAGATTTTGGCTTGCACGTCCAGCTATTGGGATAATGTTATTAACGAAACTACTGAAATCAAACTATCAAGCAATCTTATTAACAGAGATGGCGGATTTTGTTTAAATACTGCTTATAATCCGGCTCAGTCTCTTATCAAAAAACAGAGGAACAGAATTAGTGCTACCTCACCTGTTGTTAATAGTAACTGTCGTATTTCTGATGTTGGTTATCTTTGTTTGTGTTCACACTTGTTCTGTGTGTGGTATGTTCCCTGTTTCTCCTCTGTGAACCGAGGTATTAAATTTCCTTGCACATTTCTTCTTCCTGGCATTTGTGCCTTGAGGATGGCAGGGTGTGCTCCTGTCGAAATAACGGCGGTGTTCGACGACGTCACCCGCCAGCAAACCCGTAAGTTATTTGTACGTCAAGAATGTTCGGAGAAGAGCAGCACGTTTTGTGTTATCGAGAAATAAAGGAGTGATTGTCACGGACATGATGGCGGATTTGGAGTGGACACCTTTTTTTTTTTTTTAAAGCCATTTCTCGTTGCAGCGGAATCTTCTCACGAAATTGCAATCACTAAAATTTCTCCTGTGAATGGGAAAATATCTGGTTGATAACGATCTACGTAGAAAGAAACGATCATCGTAAACAAATAAGGGGAATCAGAGCTCGCACGGAAGATGTACGTGTTCGTTTTTTCCCGCGCGCTGTTAGAGAGTGGAATAAAAGAGAATTAGTGTGAGGATGGTTCGATGAACCTTCTGCCAGGCACTGAAGTGTGATTTGCAGAGTAACCGTGTGGATGTAGATGGGGACTGTTCAGACTCAAAGTACCGCAAGGGCACACGTAGGACTCTCCGTAGAGCACCCCTCTCACATTCGGCTTGATTTTTTTTTTCCGTGACAAGTGTGTTACTTCCGCCGACACAGCGGCAGTGCCGTGCAGAGTGAGAATGCTGTGGACGCCCTCCGACGTACGCCCTGGAGGGCGG
This sequence comes from Schistocerca gregaria, assembly GCF_023897955.1. NCBI lineage: Eukaryota > Metazoa > Arthropoda > Insecta > Orthoptera > Acrididae > Schistocerca > Schistocerca gregaria. The sequence goes on along the minus strand of NC_064927.1, from coordinate 243,239,447 downwards.
GCCTACTTGGAGGAGCGGCGTGAAGCGCGCGCTTGCTGAGCAGGCTTGACATACGCCTGGGAGCAGGCCAGACACGGCACGGTGCCCGGCGCCTGAGCGATCAGGACAGCGCGGTAACTGTGTTAGCAGGCGCCGCCGCTCGCCGCTCAGACAGCCCATCCGTTACTGTCACGTCGGGCCACCGCCGGCTGCACTGTACCAGCCCGAGTACAGGGTCAACATCCGCCGCCGCCGGCGCTGTTTTAATGCCGGCAGGCGCGGATACAAGGGCCATCTCAAGAAATGGCTAAAACCGTTTATATGAGAGGACAACACCCTTGAACGAGGGGCGTTCGATACGTAATGCAACCTTTTTTTTACCTCTTTCAATTTGGGTTGAAAAATGCTGAAGGGCCACTTTCACATTACGTCTCGTCTGTTCCAGTCTCGAAAAGCAGGTGGGAAAAACGTATATCTAGCTCTTACCGCGCTAGCTCTGACTTATGAGTATCAATACGGCAGTTTCTGCCCATATGGGGGGAAGTCAACAGAACATTTTCGCAGTCGGAGAAGCAAATTGGTGATGGAAAATCGTGAAACTACGTCGCCGCAACGAAAAACTGCTTTGTTTTAAAGACTGCCACCCCAACTCGCTTAAGCCGGCCACTGTGGCCGAGCGGTTCTAGGTGCTTCAGTCTGGAACCGCACTGATGCTACGGTCGCAGGTTCGAATCCTGCCTCGGGCATGGATGTGTGTGATGTTCGTAGGTCAGTTAGGTTTAAGTAGTTCTAAGTCAGGGGACTGATGACTTCAGATGTTGAGTCCCATAGTGCTTAGAGCCATTTGAACCATTTTGAATCTAACTCGCTTATCGTATCTGTGACATTCTGTCCCCTATTTCGCGATTTAATAGCGAAGCTGCCTTTTCGAACTCTTTCGATGTCCTGCGTAAATACTATCTTATACGGTCCCCCTACCACGTAGCAGTACTCTAGAAAATGACGGACAAGTGTAGTGTAAGCAGTCTCACTAGTAAACCTGTTTCATCTTCTAAGTGTTCTGCCAGTACAACACAGTCTTTGGTTCGCTTAAACCTACAACATCTTATATGTGAGGGTTGGGTTCATTTGGTGGAAGAGACCAAGCCGACCGCTGTGGCCGAGCGGTTCTAGGTGCTTCAGTCCCGAACCGCGGTGCCACTACAGTCGCAAGTTCGAATACTGCCTCGGGCATGGATGTGTGTGATGTCCTTAGGTTAGTTAGGTTTAAGTAGTTCTAAGTCTATGAGACTGATGACCTCACATGTTAAGTGTCATAGTGCTTAGAGCAATATGAACAATTTTGAAGAGACCAAACAGCGAGGTCATCGGTCTCGTTGGATTAGAGAAGGAGGGGGAAGGACGTCGGCCGTGCCCTTTCAGAAGAACCATCTCGACATTTGCCTGAAGCGATTTAGGGAAATCACGGGAAACCTAAATCAGGATCGCCGGACGCGGGATTGGACCGTCGTCCTCCCGAATACGAGTCCAGTGTGCTAACCACAGCTCCACCTCGCACGGTTTTATGTGTGATGGATCACATTTATTTGTAATTGTATTCCCCGGGTATTTAATTGAATCAACAATCTTTGAATTTATATGTTTTATCGTGTAACCGACCAACAACCATGGCCCGTGCTTCTCTATCCACATTTAGGTTTTCCGTTTTTTTCCTTAATTAATCCAGGCACATACCGGGATGCTTCATTTCAAAGGGTACGGCCGATTCCCTTCCCCATTCTTGACACAATCCGAGCTTGTGCTCCGTCTCTAATGACCTCGGAGGCGACGGGACGTTAAACTCGATCTTCCTTCCTTCCTCCCAAGATGAAAAGATTTATGGTTTGTGTGGTGCTGTAACACGGACGCTGGTACTGGGATTAAATGCTTAGTAGCTTTTGTGGTGTAAGCTTAAGAACGGAAGATATGAAAAGGCTAGTGAAATAAGAAACTATTTTACGTTACTCAGGCTGATTTAGGGAAGAGAAAAACTGAAACAAATTAGGAGCGAAAAAGAAATATAGGTGCTGGATGAAAATAAAGTGCTCTATAAACGACGCACTAGAAGAAACGATGACTGGGAGAAGAACAAGAGAAAGAAGAAGATACCAACTAACTGACATCGACGTAAATTCATCACATGCAGTTATGAAAAGGATGGACAAAAACCAGGGACATTGGATAATGCTGTCCCTTCAGTGATATATCTACCTAACAAGCGGAACACTCCATCTTCGACTGATGACCTCAGCAGTTACGTCCCGTAGTGCTCAGAGCCATTTGAACCATTTGAGCTTCATCTTCATCATCATCATCATCATCATCATCATCATCATCACCATCCGCACGGGAGAAAGTTTTAAGATTTCAACCAGATGAATCGCAACCTTTGCATTAATCGACGTATCGATGCAAAGCCTGTACACAGCAGATACTGCAAAACACTGATTGCAGTACCGAAAACTCAAACATTCGAAACTCCACGTTCGAATATCAACAATTGTTACTTTCCGAAACGATGGCACGTTAAATTGCAGACAAGCACAACTAAAAAGCACTTACACATTAGCTTTCAGCCACAGCCGTAGTCAGAAAAAGAAACAAACACATACATTTATTTACACAAGCAATCACACCTCATGCATATTGGTCCGAGTTGTGGGAGATGGCGGTCATGTGTGCTTCAGGCGTGCTTATGTGAATGAACGTGTATGTGTTTCTTTTTCTGACTATGGCTGTGTCCGAGAGATAATGTGTGTGTTTTAGTTGTGCCTATCTGCTACTTAACGTGTCGTCTTTACGATAAGTAGCAATCTATCTTTTCCGTTTATTGTTGATTACTTTAAGAATTTCTTTTCCCACCAGAAATCGGCGCTCTTGCGTTATCCCTTACGGCTCCGTTCCAGACAGCGTTGTGTTTACACAGGAAGCGAGTGACAATCGGTGCTCACGCAGCACGCCAGCGCGGAACATTGTTTGCAGAAGCCGGCTGGCTGACTGGTAGATGGAAGAGAGGGGAAGAGACACCGCCGTAACGATTTCTGCGTCTCTAGCTCGCGGCAGTCTCTGTACACAGGCCGGCTCTTGTCGCCAAGTCAAACGTCGCCTCCCACCGCATCGCGCGTCATCCAAAATACAGCGGCCTAGTGTATGTCAACAGATGCCGCTGTAGGCGCCTTCTGGCGACCTTTACGTCTCGTTCCATCAGCCGGAGACGTGTCTCTAATTCAGCCTCCTTTGAAATCAACTTCAGTTTAGAGCAAGGGCAAAGCTACTGTATTACAATGAGGTGAGGAAAGGCACGGGACAGCGATACGTACATATACAGTTAGCAGTAGTTTCGCGTACACACAATATAAATGGACAGTGCACTAGCGGAGCTGTTATTTCTACTCAAGTATTTCATGTGAAAACGGTTCCGGTCTCGTGGTCTTGCGGTAGCGTTCCGGCTTCCCGCGCACTGGCTCCCGGGTTCGATTCCCGGCGGGACCAGGGATTTTTCTGTGCCTCGTGATGACTGGGTGTTGTGTGTCTTTCATCATCATTTCATCGACACGCAAGTCGCCGAAGTGGCGTCAACTCGAAAGACTTGTACCAGGCGAACGGTCTACCCGACGGGAGGCCCTAGCCACACGGTATTTCCATTTTAAGACTCTGAACGTGAAATGGTAGGTGGAGCTAGACGCAAGGGACATTCCGTTTCGGTAATCATTAGGGAATTCAATATTCCGATATCGAGTGTCAAGAGTACACCGAGAATATCAGATTTCAGGCATTACCTCTCACTGCAGACAACGCAGTGGCCGACGGCCTTCACTTAACGATCGAGAGCAGCGGCCTTTACGTAGAGTCGTCATTGCTAAGGGACAAATAACACTGCGTGAAACAGCGGCAGAACTCAGTGTGGAACTTAAACGTATCCGTTAGGACAGTGCGGTGAAATCTGACGTTAATAGGCTACGGCAGCAGACGATAGACGCAAATGCTTTTGCTAACAGCATGAATCAATGTACCCAAGTTGTCAACAACGTACTGTGCAAGCTGGTAGTTGCTCCAGAATTGTGTGGGCTGGACGTACATGGAATGGACTGTTTCCTCTGTTCCAAATGAACCGACCATTGACTGGAAATGGTTATGTGCAGATACTTTGAGATCATTTCCAGCCATTCAAGGACTTTATGCTCCCAAACAACGATGGAAATTTTTTGCTGTAGATGTAGGGAAAATGCAGCAGTCCTCAGCAATTAGAACTGTTAGTTGCAAGGTTAGTTGCAAGTTCTAGCAGAGAGAAGAAGGCTCTGCTGCTAGGTAGTTCTCACGGTAGAGGTGTGGGCCAGCAGTTGCAGGAAGAATTGCGGAGTGAGTACCAGGTGACCAGCATTGTGAAGCCTAGAGCAGGGTTGACTCAAGTGACTGACAGCATAGCAGAGTTATATAGGAATTTTATGAAGGAGGATCAGGTCGTGATAGTGGGTGGAGCTGGGAACAGTCTTGATAGGGACTGGGAATATGATGTAGGTGGTGACCTGTTAAAGATAGCCACTCAAACTGGTGGCACTAATGTTCATTTCGGGCAACTGTTTCAGCGCCATGATCGGCCTCACCTTAGGCGCGTTAACTTCGGGCTGGGGAGTGCGCTGATGGCAGAGGGCATGGGTCACATTCCAGTGGTGCCAGTTGAGTATAGCAGTAGATCGGGTTTCACTAGGCGTGGCTTGCATCTCAATAGTGGATTCGATCCTTGAACTGTTGCAAACTTCTAGGCCGGTCAGAGTAAACTCTCACCTTCAAATTACCACATAGGTAAAAGTGTGGCGCGGTTAAAAAAGGCGAGCAAAGCGGCCATTCGACACAAGTGCGTCTGAAAGTCATGCGGTTACGAAATGCAGATCACACCGGACTATGCGGTGAGTGGACGCCGGCGGAACGTTCAGCGTTCGGGCACGTTTTCGTTAAGAACGTCGAGAGCTTTCCTGTATACTGATACGCACATGTTCGATGTGCTGGGGAGTTTGGATGGTTTTACGAGAGCCAGTTGACTTTCGATTCGTCGCACTGGCAGCTGCACGTTGCGCGCGCACGACAGATTCGCCGTATAGAAAATAGCACTCCACCGCGAACTCACGATGTTGCTACGACAAGAGTACGATATGATTACTGACCTGTATATGGGATGAAGCTCCCCACTCCCCACTGCTAACAGACCGTCGCTGCAGCGTGTTTTTAGCGCGCAATATTCAAATATAAAATCGTCAAAACATTGTGAAACACCCTGTAGTGCCGCCACTGGCCTGCGTCCGTGATGCGGCGTGTGTTTCGAGCAGTCGTTTGCCTGAATGACGGCGTGTCAGAGCACGACCACCGATCTAGTGTCTAAAAGAAACGTGAGTCATCCAACCGTGTGACACGTTTCCGCTGGTCCACGTCTCAGTCTCGACGATTCCGGACTTACTGAAATCCTTTGTTGGTGGGTTAACACTGGAATACTTAGATGTCACCTTCTATGCTAACTTGTGCTCAATAATAGGGCTGAACGGGGTCTCCGTTCACAATTGTCTGCTTGGGAATGTGAAAACCGGTAGGTTAAAACCGATACCAGTATTTTAGTTCTGGATAACCGGTATTTTTCGGTACTGTTTGGTCTCGATTATGAAAGGTGTTTTCTTATTTCCTATTAATAACTGACTAAGAAACCGAAAAAGCAATTAACCATAGCAGCAGTGTCAAAATTTTTCGTTTTTGAATAAACCTGCTCCAAAAAACGAGTAATTTTTGTTCGTTAATTTTCAATTGCGCTGAAATATTAAGTTATTGTAGAAAATGGGAAAAGCGATCGGTGATATTGTAACAACATTGATGACACAAACGAGAAACAAAGGCGTGGCGTAAGAAATGGTACAGCATTGTTGAGACAGTAATGTACCCATGGGGCGTGACCTATTGGATGGTACGCGTGCACGTGCAATGTGCGAGACTTGTCCCATATGGTCTATATGGTAGTTACACGCTGTCGTCGTCGATGCGGTACCAATGAAGTACTGTATTTAAAGATTAAGAATACGAGGAGCCACAACAAACTTGCGACCTCATATAAGGAGAAAATTAATAACTTAACAATTCATTCAAAGTGTACAATAAAAAATGAAAGTAGCTGATCTGTTTCCTGCGTCTACGTAATATGCTTTCATCTGCTTGTAGCCCGTGAAAAAAGGCAAAACACGAAAACAGAATTTTTCAACCTGAGTTTTCACCTTTGGCACTAACTATTTCTAATGCCCAAACAATGGTTCATTTACAACTTTTCGAGAAAAGCAGCGAACGGCTAACGGACTAAATTTTCTTTTTATTTGCCTATTTAATTAATACGTTGATTCTTTGTAGCTCGAAACTCATAGAGTCCGATTTTTTCACTCTTAGTCCGATTTCTACGTTTATTAAGGAAAATAAAAGGAACAAAAATCTGAAAAATGGTTGTTTAAAAAACTAGATATTTTGATTAGATTTAACACACAGGTTAGCTAGCGTTGAAAGAAACCGATATAACCAAAAATCAGTTTTTTCAGCGATAACAGCGATCCCTAGTCCTGCTCTACAGAGCGGCCAAATCTCCCAGCAATACTTTCTGCGACGAGACACGGACGTCCAAAAACGTTTCACCTGCTCGTGATTTCAGCCTCCTTCAGCCACTCTGCATAGATACGGCAGTAGCACGCGGACAACCGACTAGCTTCACCGACTTCGAGCTGCTCGTTGCCTGGCACTGGGCCGTAATAATCTGCCCTTTGCCAAAGAAGCTTACGCCGGTGCGTTTCCTCATTTGCGGTGGGTATCGTCGCTAAAATAATTCTCCATTCGCATCTGCGCCGCTTGTGTAGCAGGTGGTTGTAATTAAACTGACGGTGTTCTGAGTTCTGCAGTGCGGGCTGTATTAATTGCAGAACGCTGAGGTATCTTAGGCATGTTCATTAATTTGTGCGCTCGCAGAGTATCTGAAAAAGTAATAGTCACAGTTTCTGCCGCCAGCTGAAAGTAATGCTCTGTAAGCATTCAGAATGTGGTGTGACAGTAGAGAAAGGGGAAGAACGATCGAATATATGATGGCGATGGTTCTGGCACGTTAAGTACGATATGGTTGCAAGTTGCAACATGTGTTAAACATGGTCTCACGCCTCAGCAACAACCGTAATACGGCATGGTCGACAGTTGCTCGCGGCAGATCCGGTGTAATCAGAGCGATAGGTCGTCATATGCTGACGTTCAGACCAGGAATAGTCCGGATACACCCCTGATAGACATTACCTTTCAGATATTCCTATAACCGGATCACGTGGATGTAGGTCGGGGGATCTGGAAGGCAGTATTACCGAAGGTTTCTCGAAACAAATCTTTCACCTGGCAGGCGACATATGGTATCGCCTATCTTGCGTGAAATAGTGGGGTGGACACAGTTGCGTTCTTGGAACGCTGGAATCACCTGTTGCACAAGAAGGACCTTGTAACGTGCAGATGTCATAAGTAACAGGCCCATAAGATGTCATCTCATAGAAGAAAAACGGACCGAGAGAGGAAGAGCGTGTGAAACCACACCACACAATTACGTAAGCTGAGAGCAATAGATATTTCTTTACAGCACAATATAACCCTGTACCTGACAGTCCTGTGCACCGCAGAAAGTACCTCGTCCTTCCGAAGGATATCCCCGGGCACATGCCATCAATTTCTATGGGTGCCAATAAATGGAAGGCAAAGTCAGAACGTGGTATCCTATGGCGGGGCTTCAATTGGTGCACATTTTGCATTCTATAGGATACCAATGTAAAATGCGCCGCTAAATCGTTTGAACAGTTGATAAGGGGAGAGACAATTCCCCTGTCAGGCACTAGCTGCAAAATTTTAGGCTTGTGCTGCATCGTCGGCTACAGCTACGGTACCTTCATTAACAACTACCATGGAAATGGGCCGCTTCCCTAACCCTGCAGTACCACATAATTCACCTGTTTCTTCAGATATCTTTAGTGTATTCTTTAGCCTATTTTCTGAGATGGGGCCTCTTTACGGCTGTTTCTGCCGGCGGCATTACCGCAATGCAGCGCCGCTATTGCTACCGTCCCGATGTAACAAATTTACCAGCAGTGCACAGCTTCTTCTCAGTAGCCATTGCACTTAGCATAGGAAAAACTTCAACGTTCTTAACACTTAACAGGAACAGTCACTACATAAAAGAAATCAACACGCATCCCTAAGCGACAGACAGCATTCTGATATAAAGGCTCAGAGCACTATGGGACTTAACTTCGGAGGTCATCAGTCCCCTAGAAGTTAGAGCTACTTAAACCCAACTAACCTAAGGACATCACACACATCCATGCCCGAGGCAGGATTCGAACCTACGACCGTAGCGGTCGCGCGGTTCCAGACTGTAGCGCCTAGAAGCGCTCGACCACTCCGGCCGGCATACTGATATCAAAATAGGGAACATTTGACATTATGACTGCTTACAGTGTCATATTTTCATCTGGTGGCAAAAAGTAGAACTATTATTTTTTTCAACATACTCAGCGAACTCACCGATTATTGGACATATCTACGATGTTTCAGCGTCGTGCGATGTATGAAACTCGCAATGTAGACTCGGGATACCGACTGTTTAATTACACTGAAGAGCCAAAGAAGCTGATGATGAGGAAGATGATGTTTGGTTTGTGGGGCGATCGGATGCGCGGTCATCAGCGCCCGCCAAAGAAGCTGATACACCTGCCTAATATCATGTAGGGCCCCTGCCAGCACGCAGAAGTACTGCAACACGTCATGGCATGGACTCGAATAATGTCTGAAAGAGCGCTGGAGGGAACTGACACCACGAATAATGCAGGGCTGTCCACATAAACCCGTGAGAGTATGAGAGGTTGCAGATCTCTTCTGAACAACACGTTGCAAGGCATCCTAGATATGCTCAATATTGTTTATGTTTGGGGGGATTTGTGGCCACCGAAAGAGTTTAAATTTAGAAGAGTGTTCCTGGAGCCACTCTGTAGCAATTCTGAATGTGTGGGGTGCGGCATTGTCCTGCTGGAATTGCCCGTAAGATTGCACAACGGACCATGAATGGATGCATGTGATCAGACAGGATGCTTACATACGTGTCACCTGTCACAGTCGTATCTAGACGTATCAGTTGTCCCATATACACTACAACTTCACACGCCCACCATCATTACTGAGCCCCTACCAGCTTGATAATCCCCTGGTGACATGGAGGATCCATAGATTTATGAGGTTGTCTCCATACCGGTACACATCCATCCGCTCGATAAAATTCGAAGTGAGACTCCTCCGACAAGGCTGCATGCTTCCAGTCATCAACAGTCGAATGTCGGTGTTGACGGGCCAGGCGAGGCATAAAGCTTTGTGTCATGCAGTCATCAAGGGTATACGAGGAGGCCTTCGACTCCGAAAGATATATCGATGATGTTTCGTTGAATGGTCAAGCATTGAAATCTTCAGCAGTTTGCGGGAGGCTTGCACTTCTGCCACGTTCAACGATTCTCTTCGGTCATCGTTGGTCCCGTTCTTGCAGGATCTTATTAGGCCACAGCGATGTTGGAGATCTGATGTTTTTACGGATTCCTGATATTCACAGTCCACTCGTGAAATGGTCGTACGGGAAAATCCCCACTTCATCGCTACCTCGGAGATGCTGTGTCCCATCTCTCGTGCGCCTACTATAACACCGCGTTCAAACTCACTTTAATCTTGATAACTTGACATTGTAGAAGCTGTAACCAATCTACTAACAGCGCCAGACATTTGTCATCTTATATAGGCTTTGCCGGCCGCAGCGCCGTATTCTGCCTGTTTAGATATAACTGTATTTGAATACGCTTGCGTATACCATTTTCTTTGGTGCTTCAGTGTATAACCACCCGATATTTTCTACTCCGCGTCAAATAATTGCAACGCCACCAGGCATTCAGTTCCGTGATTGGTAGTGGTCGTACGTATACGTTCACACTGGGTAAACCATTCGCCATTGGACTCTCAGTCCGGAGAACTAGAATTGGGGTTTTGTCTTGGTTTCCATAAAGCGCTGTTGGTAAATAACGCGATGGTTTCTTTGACAAGAACCTCATCCATTCCCACCTCGAAACTGTGCGCTGGCGCTAATAACCTGGTCGTTGGTGGGGGCGCAAATCTCGTTCTTCCTTCGTTAGACTGAAAGAGTGCTGACGCAAAGTGTGATGTCGTGCGCACGGGCTTCTTTAGCGTGGCGACGCGTGTAACGTGATTAGGGGTGCCCGCGGGCCACCGCCGACCGTTTTTCGCTGTTTTTATTGCTGGAGACGGCGGCGCGGCCTCGCTAATTGGCAGCGCGCGGAATGTACGCGGACAGCCGCCGCTGGCGTACTGCAAACTCGCTGACGCAGCGGCTGCACCAACAGCAAACAGCGAAACCCGCCGGCCAAACCGCTGCGTCGCACTCCATTCCGCCTAGGGTGCAAATGATAACTGTCGGATAACGCGTAACTTACGTTGTATTTGCAAACCGCTTGTTCCGTCGCAATGAACTAAACAATACACTTCTTTTTCCTAGTGCCGAGGACTTTGCTGTTTCATGATTTGGTGCTTTTTATGTATCTTTTATTACCAAAAATACGTTGTGGCCGCATTCTCTTTCTTCTGCCAAAGTCGTCAATTAACTCATGGAGGAAAGTCGTGTGCACCTAATGTCTATAAATAATGTAAATTTTGTTCTGCGTTCAGCACGACAGAATGTCAATCCTAAGAACCCGGATTCGATTTCCGACTGGTTCGGAGATTTTTCTCCTAATCATCATCATTTCACCCCAATCGACTAGCAAGTTACCGAAATGGCGTCAGATCGAAAGACTTGCACCCGGCGAACGGTCTACCCGACGGCAGGCCCTAGTCACACGACATTTACAATTATTTATATTTATCGCACTTCTGTATCTATACATATTATAAATTTAAGGTGCCCTACCGCAGTTTCTGTTTGTATGTTCTGGTTGATCCAAGGATCTGGTACGATTTTCACCAAGAGATAGATTGTGTGTCTAACTTTCGACCGCTCAGTAATGATACTGTGTGGGTGGTAAGGTGACATGCTACAAATTCAAAGGCAGTGCTAGGATTTTTACCTGTCATTTGCACTGAGATGACTAAAGTTATGGGACAGCGATGTTGCAATAATATCAGGTACGGAAGGTATAAAAGAAAAGTGAACTGGTGGAGTTGTGATTTATATGTTGGTGATTCACGTGAAAAGGTGTCGGACGTTATTATGGCCGCACGGCCAGAATTAACAGACTTCGAATGCGGTAGGGCAGTCGGAGCTAGATGGGATATCGCATTCCGGAAATCGGTAGGGATCTCAATATTCCAACATCCACAGTAAAAATGCGCCGAGAATACCAGATTTCAGGCATTACTGATCACCACGGACAGCGCAATGGGCAAAGCCCTTCACTTAACAACCGACAGGAGCGGCGTTTGAAAAAGCAGTCGGTGCTAACAGACAAGCAATACTACGTAAAATAACCGCGGAAATCAATGCTGGACGTACGAAGAACGTATTCGTTAGGACAGTGGAGCGAAATTTGGCGTTAAAGGGCTACGGCATCAGACCACTCACGCGAGTGCCTTTGCCAACAGCATGACATCGCCTCTAGCGCTTCTCCTGGGCTCGTGACCATATCGTTTGGATCCTGGACCACTGTGAAACCGTGGCCTGGTCAGATGAGTCCCGATTTCAGTTGGTAAGAGCTGGTGGTAGGAGTCAAGTCTGGTACAGACTCAATGAAGCCATAAACTCAAGTTGTCAACAAGACACTGTGCAAGTTGGTGTAGGCTCGATAATGAGATGTGTTTACATGGAAAGGACTGGGACATCTGCTCCAAATGAACTGATTATTGACTGGAACTGGTTATGTTCGGCTACTTGGAGACCATTTACAGCCGTTCATGGACTTCATGTTCGCAAACAACGATCGAATTTTTATGGATAACGATGCGCCATATCAGTGGGCTACAATTGTTCGCGATTGGTTTGAATAAATTTCTGGTCAGTTTGAGCGAATTAAAGTTAAAATCGACTTTTCGACACCTCTGCTGGCATCTTTTTCGGGATGTCACGGAGTCCACTATTGCTAGAACACTATTGCAGTGGACACCGTAACATCCTGAAGAAGATTCCACAAGAGGGGTCGAAACGTCGATTATTTTAGAAGGAAATATGACGCGGCCTAACAACCCAGAAGATTTTAACTTTAGTGACAACCGTCACGAAAGTTGAGCGAATTATTTGGTCATCTCGACAAGAATTTCATTGGACATTTATGGAACATAATCGAAAGGCAACACTTTCGCAATTATGAACGGTTTTCTACAGGGGACTTCCAACGACCTATCACGCCACGCCACAAGTTGCTGTGCTACGCCGAACAATAGGAAATCTGACTGATATCAGGAGATATTCCATGACTTTTTTTATCGCCTCAGTGTAAGTCCTGTTCTCAACAGTTTGCGAGGAAACTAACGGAAATAGTTGGGAAGAGGACAAATTAAGGTGACAGCATATGAAACATTGTGATCTAAAGTTTTGTTTCATTGTGTACATTTCCTCACAAAATACGTTCAAAAAGTCGATCGTCGACTGAAACGCATTTTGCAGCTCTACTTTACAGCTGCTGCGTTGCTGATATGAACTCATTCGCACGTTCCTTCACTTCCGCACATGCATGTGAAATACGAGCTAGGACGCCGTCTTTTGTGTCCACTCTATGCTTGTAGACTTGTAACCTAATATCGCTTTGGCCGGCCGGTGTGGCCGAGCGGTTCTAGGCGCTACAGTCTGGGACCGCGAGACCGCTACGGCCGCAGGTTCGAATCCTGCTTCGGGTATGGATGTGTGTGATGTCCTTAGGTTAGTTAGGTTTAAGTAGTTCTAAGTTCTAGGGGACTAATGACCTCAGCAGTTAAGTCCCATAGTGCTCAGAGCCATTTGAACCATTAATATCGCTTTGGTCATATTTACATGCGAGTGACGGTGAAGGATGTCCATGGTTATCACGGGTATGTCGGATATGATTAATAAGAGGGCATATGCTCACTTGAAATTTTTTCTTCAGAATTAGAAATGCCATCACCCTACAAAGCTTGTACCTCTCCTCCTGACTTACCCTGCGTATGTATTGTTATTTGTTCTAAACGTAACTGGCATTTGGAGTGACATTTAGTGCTAATGGCGGGTCTACCGGCTGGTCCTCCACTGAGGATGCGACGTCTGGTGTAAAAGTAGTAAACAGCAGCCAGTGCTCCAGGAAGCAGGAAAGCTGGAGCAGAGCTTAAGTGGGGAGTGGTGGCCTACGGTAAAGCGAGCCTCCGGAACTAGAATGTAGAGATATCGGATATAGTCGAACCACGGTTTTTCAGTCTGTTTTTTTAACCCAGTGTCCACTTTTAAATGATATGCAGATTCGCTAGATTCGGGTATGCAAAATCCGTAAGGCGACTGGAACAGCAGACATTCCACTTTTCAGGCGAGCAGAACTAATGGCGGATAACGCAGTGCGCCTGTGCAAAATACGTGATAAAAAGTGTTCGTGTTGTTGCAAAAAAGAAGAAAAGCCAGGAAAAAACAAGGAGAGGAGAATCCCTGCTCCAGCATCCAAACTGCTGTCGAGATTGTACTACTGTAGTAACTGAAGATCCATGTAATTTGCCAGCTGAAGATGGGTGCAAACCCGAAATGCATATTGGCGTAAATAAAAAACGCATTAAAAAGTGGCTGGTTGCCGTATTTTTTCAGTGAAATATCATTAGCCACGGCCACGGAGCTCAACAGTCCAAATAAAATGGACAAATTGTTATATAATTGACTAGACGGGTCGATGTTTGATTTAAATAGAAATTGCGGTTAATGTAACGTTGATAGATTTTGAATCTGAACTGAGCAAGGTCCTTAGGAGATAATAGAACTTCCATGACCTATTGTGCATGTGAACCAAAGAAAATATGAATAAATGATTTTTTTCTTGGAACTGTGATTATGTAACTTCAGTAGCAACTGCCTCGTCACCTCAGGTTATTAAGTTTTTCCTGTTAAAGAGAGTTGGAATGTTAATAAGCGGAATGCATTGTCATTTGCTAGTGGGACAGGATAGGGAATAACTTGTAGTGGTCCAAGCTACGCTCCGCGCGCGTCGTATGATGGCATGCTAAATATGTATGTGGCCATACAATGTCTGATCAAAAGTATCCAGTTGCCTATTTGAGATGGTTCGTAGTCGACTACAAAGAGTCATGCTATCGACCTGCGATGTATCGCTCACTGCGAGGTGGCGAGTGTGTAGCGCCGAAGGTCAAAGGTGGAAAGCGCGCACCGGTAGAGACAGTTGTGGACGGGCAACTCAGCGTGGTGGTTTACCACAGAGCGGATGACAGAGCTTCGTCAAAGCTGAGTTTACGGCAACCATGAGGTGCTGTGATACCGAAGTATACTTTCAAAGTTGGAGTACACAGTAGTGGAAACCGAGCAATATTGTGACGTGTTACTAGCCGTGCATGAAGTTCCACTATACAGCAGGTTGAGTTGGTCGTTGTAACCGTACTGGACGGAGGCCTTTTCGTGTCTCGCTGAAGTGGGATACAATCAATGCTGAGCACCGTTGGTTGCTGTCACATTGGGAAGGCGTTGTGCGCTGATGGAAAAGTTATCTACACTGGCGTCCATAATTAAAGCAACAAACGGAAACTCTGCAAGGCTGCATTTATTTTGCCACAAAAAGGTGTAAACAGGTGATAGTAAATTAGAAACCATGTAAAGAATACAGAACGTAATCAACGACAACATGCGTAAAAGTAGCCAAAATGTTCTTCGTTTTTTCTCCAACTTAGCTGATTTGCACAACTGGTTAATATGCTCAGTACTGGATGTGGCCACCTCTGGCACCAGTGCAGGCGTAACAACGACAGGCCATGCTGTGAATGATGTCATCAATCCCATGTTGAGGCAATAACGCCTATTCTTCCTGCAGAGCTGCTCGCAAGTCTTCGAGAGTGACTGGTGGATGCTGACGTATTGCAACCCGTCTCCCTAATGTATCCCAGACATGCTCTATGGGATTCAAACTGGGAGTGCGAGCAGGTCACGCCATGCGTGCAGTATCTCCCGTTAAAAAAAAAAAATCAGCTCCTAATGCTCTAAGAGCTCGAGCATTATCGTCCATCAGCACCAAGTCTGGCTCCACTCACCTCGCAACAACTGCACATGAGGTCTCAAGATCTCCGCACAGTACCTGACAGCAGTTAAATCTCGCTGATACACACGTACAATTTCGGAAGAGGTGTTCGAGTGGACAACATAATCCCTGCAAATACCATTAGAGATCCTCCTCGATATCGGGCTCTTTCCACAATGTTTGGGTCCCAAAATCGTGATCCACGTGGTCTCCAGACGCGAATCCTTCGAGAATCACTTTCCAGACCAAATCGTCACTCATCTGTGAAAAGAACATTGGCCCACCGTTCGACCTCCCAGGTAGCATGTTGACGGCTCCACTCTAGACGTTCCCTTCCGCGAAGACACGCTAGAAGTAAACATACAGCAGGTCTCCAACAATAAAGGGCACTCTGATGAAGACTTCTGTACACCGTTTCCCTCGACACGACATATTCAGGGGATGCTGTGAGGTCAGATGCCAGTTGCAGTGGGGTGCTAAGGCGTTATCGTCGTGTCCTTACAGCCAAATAACGGTCCATTCTTTCTGATGTCACACGTGATCGGCCCTATCCTAGTCTCCGAGTCACAGTTTCGGCCCCTATCCACTGTCGCCTCACCCGAGAAACAACAGAACGATTCACGTTAAGCCGTCGGACCACATCAGTTAGCGGCTTCCCTGCTTCCATTCTTCCTGTGGCCCTTCACAGCAGAGTGTCTGGCAGGTGTCTTCTCTGTGCCATACTGCACCGTCTGCAAGTGTGTACACAGCAGTTGTGGATGTGGGACTGCCCTGCAGACTCTACCACGCTTGATAGGTGCCCTGACGTCATTGAGGCGTGGCTGCCCGTTGATTGGAATGCCATCTTCCGTAACGACATATGTTGACAGTTTGTATGATAATATCGTGATTTAGACACAGGACGGGGAAATAGCAGTTTGCTGCTTTAATTTTGGACACCAGTGTATACAGCTGAACAGAGCTGAGATTAACTTCGGCTTCATAATGGTGAGTAACTGCAAGTGTGTGAGTAAAAGTTTGTTTGTTGTCTGTGTTACAGTTATTTAATGTATTTTGCCCCTCTACCTACTGCACTGAGCATTATTAGACCAATGTTATTTGGTATGTCAATGTGATGGTTGTTTTTCAAAAATAGGTGTTTTACTTTTATGTGAATTTAAGTTTCTTTTAAAGCTTTTGTGTGATTTACTTTTTATTTAATTATCTCTGTCGGGCCGAGTTTATCGAAACACACTCTTCTTTAGCACCCTTAAATTTGCAATCATTACCCGGTTAGCTTACGAGAGCAACCGTTCACTAATTGTTTGTTATTGAACGGCAATTGCTAGACTTTTCAAGGTGATATTTTTTAGGAACAGAAGGCGTGGTAATCGAATTGGAAGAGATCACGACTATAAGGCGAATGCTCGAGTGTCTCCCGTTTGTGCTGGAGTAACTTTTTCGTTAGGAAGTTTGCGATATGGGACTGTGCGTTATCATGAAGCTTCAGTACTACTTGGTCCACCATTCGACAACGGTTGTTTTCGACTGACATTCTGCCCATACACATTCTTTACTCTCCGAAAGATACCTACCGGTGTTTGTCCTTCGGCAGCCAAGAAAATAACAACAGCTCATTAGTCTTGTGTCGAGCATCGGGTAATAACGTCGCCTTGTTCACATTTCCTCATTTACCGCACGCACGACGGAAAGATATGAATGCCACACTAATCCCTTGCTTACACGTCGGCGCTGATACACCGGCATCGGAGTCGCATCACGTTGCGTAGACGCTGCAGAACTCTCGCAAACGGAAAATTTTTGATCACCCCTTATAGCATGCGTTTAGAGGTCTGGGATACACAAGCAAGACTTCGACGGGCAACGCAATAATAGGCTTACGAAGGGTGATGGCACCAACTCCACAGTGTTTAGCTATTTTTCTCTACTGTTGTGACCTACAGCCCAGGGGTCTACACGTAGTGGACATCAAATGAAAACGAGATAATGTCGAAATAAATCCGCTGTATGCAAATAACACGGCGTCGGTTGTATTAGGGAGAGATGTTCTACCTGATGGTTTCATATGAAAATTTGTGATGGACCGTGACATAGGGTCTCAGTTAGAAGCAGGACTCATCACTGACGACAAGACTACTCCAGGCAATGAGATTCCAGGCCGAAGACGTTCCTGGAGATGCCTCGGACATCAGTGGGCTATCAGCCCCGTTGCCTACGTATCGGTGCTTATATATCCGCACCCCCAGTTGTCTACGTTCCATATACGCTGCAGCAATGCACTCTAATGGAAACTTTTTGACCACCCCTTGTATGCCCTCTAATGGAAACTTTTTTATCACCCCTTGTACATATTATTATTCACATCTGCGGCTGGATGGTGATGTAGAGAATTATGTGGTGCTGACCACGAGGTTCATATTATTATTATTATTATTACTACTATTACTGGTGTCAATGAAGGTTGTGCTGTTGGAGGTGGTGCATATGGTCACATGTGTGAATTGGCGTTGTTGATGTTCGATCACCGCAATTCATTGACTGTGGATAATCGAAAAAGACGAGAGGACCGTATGAGTACCCGAACGAAGGAACTGAGTAATCTCATGGCGTGTGGACAGAAATGGAAGATTTATAAGTTTATATGTGAGGTGAGTATGAAATAATTCGGCTGGTCCCGGCTGAGGTTCGAGTCCTCCCTCGGACATGGGTGTGGGTGTTTGTCCTTAGGCAAATTTAGGTTAAGTTGTGTGTAAGCTAAGGAACTGATAACCTTAGTAGTTAAGTCCCATAATATTTCACACACATACGAACATTTTTTTATGAAATTTGAAAATTTTTTTATGAAATAATTTTTGTAAGTACTCTGGAGGAAGGGATTAAGAGATGCTAGTTTGTGATATCATTGTATCGTAAGTGCGGCATGAGCTGCTTATTTCAGTGTTCAAACGTACAAGGGAAAGGTTGTTGAGAAATGTATCTGAAAAATTGACCGATGATATTGACGGAGGGCGCGGAGCCCTGTTGAGATATGGATGCTTTGTAAGACAGTGTAGGGATAGATAGATACTACTGTATCAAGTTAGAAAAAGGAAAAAGGGGCAGGAGGAGAGTGACTTTCTCATGTGACTTTGCTTACTGCAAACCCATTTAAGGGACAGGCCATACCATTCAGTGGAGTGTGACAAAAGCAGGGTAGCCACAACAACAGCGTGGGGAAGCGGGCGTGGCCTTGAAAAATGGCGCGCACGGTCGTGTTACGTCGTGGCGCCAGCGGAGGCATTTTTCGTGATTAAGGGCGGCCGCCCGCGCCTCACGTGGGCTTATAAACGCATCACTTGGTGCCGGCTTTACTGGCGCCATCACTCCCACTAAGTGCAGCCGTCTCTGGCGGCCGAAGTGCTCCGTCTGGTGAACAACCTGTTCAGGAGGAGAGGGCCGAGAAATACGACTGAGCACACGGAGAGAAGAGAGTTTGTGGGCGGCCTACAACCAGCAAGAAGTAAGACACAACAAAACCTTTGCCGCTTCCTTTCGCTCAGTCCTCCCTTCTGTGACGCCAGTTGTAAATATTCTGAAGTTTAATTTTAGTTTCGGGAAGCGTTTCCCACTCACCGCTAAGAGCGTATCTATCACACTAAACAATGATGAAAAGTAGTCGTCTGTCTTGGAGTCCTTGTTCAACATCCTCCAAGTCTGTTAAGAAATTCTGTGTGCCACTGTTAGGAATGAGTAGTACTCGCGACCGTATTATTCAATCATTTTCCTGCGAGTTTGGTGATTATGTTTTCGGGAACCAAATTGTCTGGCCCGAATAATGGTAAAATGTTGATAGTTAACCAAAGGTTTTCTAGTAACTTTAGCGGCGTACAGTCTACAACGTTTACTGAGCATTATGATGTTCACGTAAGATTCATTAATCGGAAGTTCTATTCACCGACTGAAACATACATTGTCTGGAGTAAAGTTGAGGTCTTAGTTTTGCTTCCTAAAACTAGAATGGTCTCTTACTTTATTTTCTGTTGTTTGCTTTCTCCGGGCTCGACGCCGTGGACACTCACAACGTACTCGCTGCAGCATTACTATTTGTCAGTTGCTGGATACCTTTCCTGCTGCCCGTCGTCATTTTAATTTCAGAAAGAGCGTAGACTCCGTCCACCTCCCATCTGCCAAAAGTGTAAACATTTCTCTGCGTGTTTTAACTGACGCGCAATCTGGCAGTCTGGGGCGCCTTGCCAATGTTCGCGTGGCTCATCCCCCACCGACGGAGGTTCGAGTCTCCCTCGGGCATGGATGTGTGTGTTATCTTTAGTGCAAGTTAGTTTACGTCAGATTAGGTAGTGTGTAAGCCTAGGGACCGATGACTTCAGCAGTTTGGTCCCATAGGAATTACCACAAATTTCCCAATTAACTCAAATGGTTCAAATGGCTCTCAGCACTATGGGACTTAACATCTGAGGCCATCAGTCCCCTAGAACTTAGAACTACTTAAACCTAACTAACCTAAGGAAATTACACACATCCATACCCGAGGCAGGATTCGAACCTGCGAATGTAGCGGTCGCGCAGTTCCAGACTGAAGCGCCTAGAACCGCTCGGCCAACCCGGCCGGCCCCAATTAACTGATTATGTTTACGTGCCTGCTATGATTTCTCATATTCTTCACAATACCAATGGCTGTAGGAAACCGTTAGTGACAAGATTTAGGCTGGCCAGACCTAATACACGGAAACATATGCACCACTAATGTTATTTGGTCAGAACACTAAAAGTATTAGTTGTGCAATATTTTATTTATTTATTTATTGTTCCGTGGGACCAAATTAAGGAGAAGTCTCCATAGTCATGGAACGAATCAATACATGCAATTATAACACGATAGTAGAAACAGATAAAATGAAATATAAAAAACATATTCAGGCGGCAAGTCGTAAATTTAAGTAAAGAAAATCAACAATGTAACAATAGAATTTGCTTAATTTTTTAGCTCTTCCAGGAGCTCCTCGACAGAATAGAAGGAGTGAGCCATGAGAAAACTCTTCAGTTTAGACTTAAAAGAGTTTTGTCTACTGCTAAGGTTTTTGAGTTCTTGTGGTAGCTTATTGAAAATGGATGCAGCGGAATACTGCACTCCTTTCTGCACAAGAGTCAAGGAAGTGCATTCCATATGCAGAGTTGATATCTGCCTAGTAATAACTGAGTGAAAGCTGCTAACTCTTGGGAATAGGCTAATATTGCTAACAACAAACGACATTAAAGAAAATATAAACTGTGAGAGCAATGTCAGAATTCCCAGACTATTGAACAGGGGTCGACAAGAGGAACTTACACCACATATAGCTCGAACAGCCCGTTTTTGAGCCAAAAATACCCTTTTTGAATCAGAAGAATTACCTCAAAGAATAATGCCATACGACATAAGCGTATGAAAATATGCGAAGCAGACTACTTTTCGTGTTGAACTGTCACTTATTTCAGAAACTGTTTTAATGGTAAATAAAGCAGCATTTAGTTTCTGAACAAAATCCTTTACATGGGCTTTCTACAACAGTTTACTATCTATCCGAACGCCTGGGAACTTCAACTGTTCCGTCTCGCCTATAATACGCCCATTCTGTCTGATCAAAATATCGGTTCTTGTTGAATTGTGAGTTAGAAACTGTAAAAACTGAGTCTTACTCTGATTAAGCATTAAGGTAATTTTCCACAATCCACGAACTTATTTCATGAACTACATTCTTTGATACTGTTTCAATATTACACACAAGATCCTTCACTACCAAGCTGGTGTCATCAGCAAACAGAAATATTTTAGATTCACCTGTAGTACTAGAAGGCATATCATTTATATAAATAAGAAACAGCAGTGGCCTCAGCACCGACCCTTGGGGAACGCCCACGTAACAGTGCTTCATTGGGACTGAACATCACTACCACTCTCAATATTGCGGAGAATTACCTTCTACTTTCTGTTCTTAAAGTAAGAGGCGATCCAGTTGTAAGCTACTCCCCTTACTCCATAATAGTCCAACTTCTGCAGTAATATTTTATCATATTTGATATCAAGGAATGTGTAGTGTTGCAATTAAGAGTGACAATAAGCCAAAAATACCGGCGGCAAAAGCAGGAGAAGGCGGAAAATCTGCATTCAGATGACACTTTCCCATGTAAAGCGAAAGTCAGACAAAAACGCAGTCACTGATGATATTTTTAAATGAACAAACCGAAACTGGTATCGTGAAATAAATACACTGTTTTAGTAGTCGCCGATCTGAAATACCATTAAGAACTGTACAGCTACTACAGACTGTATGGCCACGACCCGTGGCTCTGCCCTTCATTCGATCCCTACACTGTAGCAGGATAATGCACGACCACATGTTGCAGGTCCTGTACGAGCCTTTCTGGATACTAAAAATGTTCGACTGCTGCCCTGGCCAGCACATTCTCCAGGCTCTCTCCAATTGAAAACGTCTTGTCAATGGTGGCCGAGCAACTGGCTCGTCACAATACGCCAGTCACTACTCTTGATGAACTGTGGTATCGTGTTGAAGCTGCATGGGCAGCTGTACCTGTGCACACCATCCAAGCTCTGTTTGACTCCATGCCCAGACGTATCAAGGCCGTTATTACGGCCAGAGGTGGTTGTTCTGGGTACTGATTTCTCAGGATCTATGCACCCAAATTGCATAAAAATGTAATCACATGTCAGTTCTAGTACAGTATATTTGTCCAATGAATATCCGTTTATCATCTGCATTTCTTGTTGGTGTAGCATTTTTAATGGCCAGTAGTGTAATACACTCAACATTAAGCCTTTCTCACTTTTTTGACCTTTTGCCAGTCAAATCCCGTTCCGAATCCATGATATCTGGAAACATTTGTATACATCTTTCTTGCATTCACATCTCCAGATTTGCACCTGATGGCAAAATCTGATCTTTTTCAGCGTATATTCAACATTAAGCCTTCCTCACTTTCTTCACTTTTGCTGAGCAAATCCCGTTCCGAACCCATGACGTATGGAAACATTTCTATACATCTTTCTTGCATTCACATCTCCAGATTTGCACCTAATGGCCAAAATCTGAACTAATCTTTTTCAGCGTATATTCGTTCCGCATTAATACATTAGAAAATCTTCTAATTTTCGCTGCCATACGATAGTCACAGTCCACAGCTGAATTTCCATTATAACCACACGTACTTCCCTTACCGCACCATGCGCCCACAACGCCACCGGGCGGATTCGATCTCGGGGTGGGCGGTAACCATAATGTTTCGGTTCATCAGTGCATATTGGCTCGAGCACTATACCAAATGACAGGGTGTGCGTCTTTTCACGTGACGGTATCGTTCAACTGCAAACTGCCGAGAAGGAAGGAGAAAAATAGCCATTACTGATCGCCATCGTAATGGCTGCTGTCGTAGGGATAGCTGGGGCGGAGAAAACTTTCCGAACGAGCACCGTTAGATTTCTAGTGCTACGACGTCTCTAAAAACTTTTACAGCTGAATATTATTGGAGCAACTGGCTCGGAGGAGGAGGACAAAATGATTCTAACGTGCGCGCACGCGCGCGCCGCGAGAAGGGCCGATTTCCTGAGCAGAACTCGGCGTGGCGTTGATGGCTTGTAAATCTAACGGCAGCGCCCGGGGGTGCATAGTAATAGGTCGGCAGCCGGCGGGAGAGAGGACTCAAAGGCGAGCGGGGCGCGCCTTATTTATGGATGTCCTGCAAAAGGCGGTTAACACGCCAGATAAGAATTACGCGGAGGAGAAGAAGAAGAAGAAGCCCTGCCCGAAATGTATTTTATGAAAGGGAGGCCCCGAAACTGCTCGCCTGCGCCTCGGAATGCAATTTTAACGCTCTGTCGGAATCTAAACGAGAGAATTATTCAGCCTTATTAATTTCCTCTCTTCAGAACTTCAGAGATTTCGCCGCGCAGGTACAGCTGGGGCTTACCGGCACGGCACGAGGCCGGCCCGCCTGCGGTACGGAGCAAATTTAAGCGAAAGCCGTCTTCGTTATACGGCAGCCCTGTAGACAACTTTATCGCTCGTTTTGGACGTCTCCTTCATCAGCAAATTCTGCCGGCATGCTGCTGCTATTCGCAACCTAACAAATATTTAGCAACTTTGATTTAGGCAGGTACATTTGTTTGGTAATAAGAAGAAAATAACAAGACAGTACTTTTTTAAAAATTTTGGACGCAATGATCGAAACTGAAGTAATAACTCTTCGCGAAATCGACTGCTTTGCAAAAGTATTTCATTACTTCGTTACTCGTACTAGTGTCCACGCTGTGTTGTTGTCAGTTGACGCGGACGCAAAACTACACTCATGCCCATAAATTAAGGATAATTGCAGAATGTGGTGCCACACAACGTGGCGCTACACAAAACTGGCGTTAATAGCATAGGCACATAGGGAATCCACACGACGCAGATCTGTGACTCCACAGTATTGGTGATAAGTTGAGAAAACCGCCCCGAAATACATGTGGTACAAAACGCCACTGTTTCCTGCGCATGTACGCGGACATCAATATGGGATATGATTACCATTCACACGTACACAGGCCGCACAACGGGTTGGCATACTGTGGATCAGGTGGTCGAACAACTGCTGGGGTATAGCCTCCCATTCTTGCGCCAGTGCCCTTCGGAACTCCTGAAGTGTCCTAGGGGTTTGAATATGTGCAGCGATACGCCGACCGAGAGCATCCCAGACGCGCTCATTGGGGTTTAGGTCTGGAGAACAGGCAGGCCACTCCATTCGCCTGACATCTTCTGTTTCAAGGTACTCCTCCACGATGGCAGCTCGGTGGGGCCGTGAGTTATCATCCATCATGGGGAAGGTGGGACCCACTGCACCGCTGAAAAGGCGGACATACTGGTACAAAATGACGTCCCGATACACCTGACTGTTACAGTTCCTCTGTCAAAGACATGCAGGGGTGTATGTGCACCAATCATAATCCCATCCCACACCATCAAACCACGACCTCCATACAGGTCCCTTTCAAGGACATTAAGGGGCTGGTATCTGGTTCCTGGTTCACGCCAGATGAAAAGCCAGCGAGTACCACTGTTCAGACTATCTCTGGACTCGTCCATGAACATAACCTGGGACCACTGATCCAATGATCATGTACTGTGTTCTTGACACCAAGCTTTACGGACTCTTCTGTGACCAGGGGTGAGTGGAATGCACCTTGTTGGTCTCCGGGAGAGTAAACCATGTCTGTTCAGTCGTCTGTAGACTGTGTGTCCGGAGACAACTGTTCCAGTGATTGCGGTAAGGTCCCGAGCAAGGCTACTACAGTACTCCGTTGCCGTCTTCTTGTGGTGTTGTACACTGTGGACGTCCCGTACTGTACCGCCTGAACACGTTTCCTCTCTGCTAGAACCGTTGCCATAATCTTGGGATCACACTTGGTGGCACATGGAGGGCCCGCGCTACGACCTGCTGTGTTTGGCCAGCCTCCTGTCGCCCTAGTATTCTAACCCTCATAACGTCATCGATATGTGTTCTTTGAGCCATTTTCAACACACAGTCAGCATTAGCACTTCTGAAAACGTCTGCACACTTACTCGCTGCACCGTTCTCTGACATGCACCAACACACCTCTGCATATGTGGACTGCTGCCAGCGCCGCCGTGCGACGACCGCAGGTCAGATGCACCCCGAGGTGATTTAAACCCGCAAACCGCCCACCAGAGCGTTGTATCAATATGTATCAGCATTATCCTTAATTTATGAGCGTAGTAGGAGTGTATGCTACTTAGACACAAAAGAAGGGTCTCGTCGCTTTACTGAAATATCGGATGCTGTAGCATATCAGTAACCTCCTCTGTAGACGAAATCGCTAACGCACGCCCATGCGGTGGGGCTCGACTCTGAGGTAACCCGGTTACAATCTTGGATGAAATTTTTGCTGTCAGTATTTGGTGATCGGCATCGGCAAGGGGAGGAAGGTGGTGCCGCACAGTTCCTGATCAGCAGTCTCTGCGCCACTGTCGTGGATTAAATTCCAGGCCTCCCCGCAGTGTCTCATGAAGTGAGGGCATGCCCCACTGTTGATGGTGATCCGTCCGCCCTATGCAGACATTAAGTTCTGTTGGTTCCTTGGCGCTATTTGAGAGGAGTAAGCTATGTGTCGGCATCGCGTTTCATACTCCCCCTTCACTTCATACAAAAAAAAAAAAAAAAAAAAAAAAACGCTACGCTGTACAAGCACTAACCACAGTCATCCACCCGAGACACTTTACACTTCATAACTGGTCGGAGCATAGCAACAGCAAACAACCTACATTCCAGGATTCCTGCATTTGCTCTCCTACGCACATACTTTGAGTATGCGACTACTTTGACTTTGATCCCATGAAATTATATGGTTCCAGAGACCTTTTCAAGTTTCAAACATCTGTGTGATATATATCTGCAGACTGAAGAGTCGAAACCAGGTCTTCCGCTCACGGGCCAGGTGTGTTAACCACGACACCGTCCTGTCATAATGGTTCCGCACTTCACGAACTACCCTAGCACGTCTTCCTCGTCAATCCAAATTACGTCTCACCTCAGCCCACTTGGGACTCACCATGAGCTTGAAAAAACTCTGTAGAGGTTCTCGAATTGTATTGTAGTAGCACTTCAGCATCGAACGAAACGATTGATCCCACCTAAAACCAGGCATATGTGCTTTAATCAGATGAAAGTATATGAGTGCAGATACTTTTTCAAGTGTCAAACGTCTATGACCTAAAAGTGCAGCATGAAGCGATGAATGCAAATACGAGGGTAATCCCAAAAGTAAGGTCTCCTACTTTTTTATAAGTACGTAGACCTGTTTATTTCTACAATGGTTTACATCAGTTTACAGCTTTAACATTTAGATATTTTTCGACATAATCACCATGTCTGTCGATGTATTTTTGTAGACGCTGTGGTAGGTTTTGTATGCTAATGTCATACCAGCTCGCCGCCATGCTATTTACAAAGTTATGAACCTCATCTTTCACCTCGTCGCCGGAGCTGAATCACTGGGACCACAATTAACGCTGAAAGGTATTGTGAGACCCTGAAAAAACTCAAACGGGCGATTCAGAACCGAAGAAGAGGAATGTTGAGCAAGGGCGTACACATTATTCATGAAAATGCTCGCCCACAGATCGCTCGACAAACCGTTGCTTTCCTGGAACGTTTCAGTGGAACATAATCACCCACCCACCCTATAGTCCGGACTTGGAGCCCAGTGACTATCAACTGTTCGCTAGGTTAAAAGAACATTCGGCCGGAAATCGATTCAGCTCCGACGAAGAGGTGAAAGAAGAGGTTCATAACTTTATAAACAGCTTGGCGGCGAGCTGGTATGACATGGGCATACAAAACCTGCCACAGCATCTATAAAAATGCATCGACAGAAATGGCGATAATGTCAAATAATGGAAAAATGTTCATGCTGTAAACTGATGTAAACCATTGTAGAAATAAACAGGTCTATGTACTTAAAAATAGAAGACCTTACTTTTGGAATTACCCTCGTATGTACCAAGCCCGGGATTCGAACCCTGGTTTCCTGCTCACGAAGAAGATGAGCAAATCAGAACACCGCCCTGACGTTATTCCTTTGATTATATTAGTGCCTGATTTTATCCGGCCTCATGTCGTGTGCTTACGCTTTGAAATGTTGAAGTATTCCACTGGAAACAAGGCGAAACACTTGCAATACTCGATAGGAAAAGGTATGGTAAAAGTTGGCAAGTTGAAACAAAGAGACTGCCGATAATATACTGTTTTTATACTCATGTGTATACGAGTCGTTCATTCAGAGGTCAACAGAGGCCACAGCTATCAAGAAGAAGGCGTTAAATCGATGCCAAATGCAGTGGCGAGCGTAGCTGTAATCTCGATGGAGTGGAATGTGCGATGTCGGAGATCGAAAGAACACTGGATTTCCAAGAAGAAATGATTTGATAATGATGCCAACTGAAGTGAAATGGTGTTTGAACCGGAAAGAAACAGAGAGAAGTGAGGTATGTAGCTATGAACTTGAACCGTTTCACTACCATTGGGTCGTATACGTCCCACGACAGGTCCTCAGAGAACCAGTGTGAGTTTGCTGCATATTATTCCAAACTACAGATTCCACCTGAAGACTACGCTCTCATCCAACTCTCTTCGCCGTATTCTCGCTTCGAATGAGTTCGCGCCTGCATATATGCAACCAAATGAACAGATTTGCGAAGCGGGTTGCTGTTGCGCCTTCGCAGAAAATTCGTGTCAATAAACTACGATACGTATCGACATCTTCCGCATCGCAAACGGTACCCATACTCAGCAGTTGCAAGTGTGAGTGACAAGCGTGAAGAGATGCTCTATCCGCTGATGTGTGTCTGTTTTCTGTGTGTCTGGTATCTTTTGCGTATTATTCTTCTGAAACCTCAGAGGTACTTACGAATAAACCTGTATGTCTCACCCCTCAACGTATTGCAAAAGAACGGCGGGAAATACGTTTTTATGGACGTGGTGTTGTACAGTTTTAATGAAAGATAAAAACTGCATTATGCAATACGCCGCTGTATCAGTGCATTTCATTAGAGACAATTGATTTCGGTCAAGGATCAGACCGTCAACAGGTCCAAATATATCTCAGCTATGCATTTGCGTAATTGTGTCAATAGTTATCAGGTGCAAATTTTCATCACTAATAGAATATTTATTTATTTATTTTATACGCATATATGTAGTATATATGTCCGTTTAAAGTCACAGACGTTTGTGTTTTTTTTCATATTGTTACCAAGTAAGGTTCAGCGGCCAGCTATCATCACCACTCGGTGATTGATTGCGACAAGGAGATCCACTGGCGCCAATACTATTCTACTTGGCCTTGGAAAAAGTAAGCCGCGACACTGGTCGAAATAGAGAAATGGAGATGGTGGGAATAGACGCAATCCTGGCATTTGCTGACGATGTTGTGATCCTTGGCGACACCCAGGAGCAAGTAAGTGCTGACACATCACGATTCCTTCGTAACGCGAAACAAAAAGGGCTGGTAGTGAACGTAAGTAAAACAAAATATCTCGTTGTCTCACGACATAAAGCTCTTCTATCCTCCTTAAATTTTCGTTATTATTTTCGTTATTTGTTTTCCTCATGGTGCAACAAGTTTGATGGCCAGCAGTGCGTTTTCCGACAGCACGAGAGAATACGATTCGGCTACTGCGAAGGTGTAGTTTGAACAAACTGCAACAGTTCATGGACGAACTTCTCTTCACGGTGGAAAAACTGTCGCATGTAAAAGATACTCGAAGAACAGTTACTTAACATTTTATGGTCTCGTTTCTTTCGTGTCGAAGCAGCGGTGGCGGAAATGTGTTTTCCACCGTCAATGAAATTCATTCGTTGCCGCTATGCAAACAAATGTTATCTTGAAAGTTTGTTTCCATCTCATGAGAGACCGGTTGATAAAGTTCTGGGAATAGAGAGGTCAGTAAGCGGACGGTGAGCTCAGACAGATAGGAAGAATGTGTCGGCAGTCAACCCTCTGTTTGTAGGGGCGTTCCTTCAGAGATAACGGCGCAGCCCCTGGAGGCGCCGGGATAGCGCCAGCGGAGGGTCTGCAAGGACGCTTCGAAGCGACCGCCGACCAGACGTCTACAGAGGCCAAATTCGGTAATAGCCACAGGTGGTGCCAGTTACAGGACAACATCTGGGAACTTGTTACTTAAACAAAGATAACGTAGGAGTTCCACGGATTATGTTTCAGTAATGGGCACGGTCCGTTTCCTGAGCTCCTAATTCATGTATATAACTCACAGGACACATTTAATTACCGTTATTTTGAGGTTATACAATGCGTGAAAACAGAAAAATCTCGAGGAAAAAATTACTGCTGAACTTATAATTACTGCCAAACTTTCAATATGAATTTTTACTCTGCAGCGGAGTGTGGGCTGACCTGGAACTTCCTGGCAGGTTAAAACTGTGTGTCATACTGGAACTCGAAACTAGGACCTTTATCTTTCCCATAAGGTATGGGGGAAAACTTCAGCGAAGTTTGGAAGTTGGAAGATGAGGTACTGGTGAAAGTAAAGCCCCCAGTGGTGCTTCAATAATTCAGTCGGTAGGGCACTTGCCCGCGAATGACTAAGGTCCCAGGTTCCAGTCCTTTTCATGCACACAGTTTTAATCAGCCAGGATATTTCACTGCCTAACTTGTGATGGAAACTAAAGATTACTGCAACCAATCACAGTTTATTAGTCTTCCCACTACGCGTCTGTTGTGTGTTCGACGGTTGGGCAACATATTATCAGACAGCGTCTCAGATTGTCCAACAGTCAGGCATGCAATACACGCTCGTTTTACTGATTGGCATCAATCAACCTAATGATGGAGGTGTAACCCTTCGAAATGTGCCTTGGAAATAAAAATCCGTTGTGACTTCCAGCAGTAAACTTGTAGCTTCAATTAATATTCGTAACAGTCATAGAAAATCCTAACATAAAATGTCCGCATTTAAATGTAAAAGAAGTGATGAATTAAGAAACTGGCTGGTAAAGGATGGAAGTAAAAGTACAGCAGTGAAGGACGTCAAGGGACATTTACAACTTTTAAATCGAATGAACTAGTACATGCAGTCGCAACTCAGGTTGTAGATAGTTCAAAGGAGGTCACAAAAGCAATGAGGAGCGTTATGAAGGGGAATAATAACTGAACTGTAACTCTGGTGTGGTACGAAAACTAGATATCATCTGCTGAGCAGAATACAAAGTGTCAACCTATCGGGCAAGAAACAGATCTGAAAACTATCGCAAACTAAATCTGTTGGTATCATTGGCTGCCCAGAAGTTAAGGAGCAAATTTTGCGTCTGTGCTTGGGAGCGAAATCTTGTGTGCATCTGAGACGAGTATAACGCGAAATTTGGAAAAAAATGAAATGTGCTGCGACAGAAAATTGCTCGTGCTGTGAGCTAGATGAGGGTCCAATCCATGCTGCTCTGCTTTAATGAATGATGATCAATAGCCCTGTTAGTCTGAATAGTGGTTTTGTTTGATTTTTCTCAAAAAGAAATGGTTCAAATGGCTCTAAGCACTATGGGACTCAACTGCTGTGGTCATCAGTCCCCTAGAACTTAGAACTACTTAAGCTTAACTAACCTAAGGACATCACACACGTCCATGGCCGAGGCAGGATTCGAACCTGCGACCGTAGCAGTCGCACGGTTCCGGACTGCGCGCCTAGAACCGCGAGACCACCGCGGCCGGCGTTTTCTAGTCCACTAAACAGAATTCCGCTGTGGTTTCAGAATTCTGTCGGAGACACATACAAAACCAACCAACCTCAGCAGCCGCGGCCACTGATACACTTATATAGTAGCGCTCGTCTTAGCTGTTGCTGGGCTGAATCCAAGCGTGTAAGAAATTTTAATCGCGTATATTTCATCTTTCCTCTCTGAACGGCAGAACGCGACGTTCTTGACTCCTATTGGTCTGTTGACTCCTTTGATCTTAATCGAGAAGAGTAGGGAAGATACCAACAAGTAGCTTCCTCCTCAAACTTTCATTTCTTATCCGTTCACAACGATGTAATCAAACTCGTAATACTGCACTGGACAAGTGCTCATCCCAGATGTCTATAGGACACAGACATACACGTAACATCTTTAGAACATGTCTTATACATTTATATTTCGTGATTAGTCTGCAGTTCACAGCCGGCCGGGGTGGCCGAGCGGTTCTAGGCGCTACATTCTGGAACAGCGGTCGCAGGTTCGAATCCTTCCTCGGGCGTGGATGTGTGTGATGTCCTTAGGTTAGTTAGGTTTAAGTAGCTCTAAGTTCTAGGGGACTGATGACCGCAGAAGTTATGTTCCATAGTGCTCAGAGGCATTTGAACCATTTTTTGCAATTCACAGTTAATTGCCTGGTAGATATTTCACCGAACCACCATCAAGCTGTTTATCTAGCGTTCTACTTTCGAAAATCGTGCGGGAGGAACGAACACTTAAATATCTCTATGCGATCTCTAACTACGCTTATTTTATTATTATGATTATCATTTCCCCCTATGTAGGTGGGTGTCAACAAAATATTTTCGCATTCGTACGAAAAATGTCTTTGTTTCAATGACTGCTACCCCAGTTTGAGGGCACTCTCTGCCCTATTTCGTGATAATACAAAACGAAACAATCTGCCCTTCTTTGAACTTTTTCGATTTCCTACGTCAGTCCTAATTTATGCGGATCCCAAACTCTGCACCAATACTCGAGAAGAGGAAGTACAAGCTTAGTGCAGGCAGTCTATAGTAGACCTGTTGCATTTTCTAAGTATTCTGCCAATAAATCGCAGCTTTTGGTTCGCTTTACCCGCAACATTTGCTACGTGATAGTTTCAATTTAAGTTATTGTTAAATATTTACTTGAATTTACAGCCTTTAGATTTGTGGATGACTTCACACTTTCCCTTATTTTGTGTCAATTGCCAATTTTCTCACCGTACAGGTATGTTGTCTAAAGAATTTTTCAATTGGTTTCGATCATCTGACAACTTTACAAGACGGTAAATGACAGCATCTTCTGCAAACAGTCTGAGAGGACTGCTCAGATAGACCTAAATCGTCTATATAGATTAGGAACAACAGAGAGCCTGTAACATATCCTTCGGGACCTCCAGATATTACTTCTGCTTTACTCGATAGCTTTCTTTCAATGACTACGAACTGTGACCTTCCCCACAGGCAATCACGAATCCAACCTCACAACAGAGACGAAGCCCCGAAGGCACGCTGTTTAATTAGAAATCGCCTGTAAGGAACGGTGTCGAAAGCCTTGTGGAAGTCTAGTAATAGAGAATTAATTGGAGATCCCCTGTTGATGGCACTCATTACTTCGTGAGAGTAATGAGCTAGTTGTGTTTCACAAGAACATTTTGTGAATCCATGTTGGTTATTCTTCAATAAAACGTTTTCTTCAAGGTAATTCATAATGTTCGGACACAGTATAGGTTCCAAAACCCTGATGTAAATCGATGTCAATGATAAGGGTCTGTAATACAGCGGTTACTTCTATTTCCTTTTCCAGATATACGTCTTACCTGTACAACTTTCCATTCTTCAGGTGCGGATGTTTCGACTAGCGAGCGGTTGCACATGAATGCTAAATATGTATCTATTGTATCAGCGTGCTCTAAAAGAGCCTAACTGGTATACAGTCTGGACTGGAGGCCTAGCCTTTATTAAATGAATTAAGCTGCCGCGCTACACCGAGGATATCTACGTTTAAATTATTCACGTTGGCAGTTGTATCAGAATGACAGTGGCGAAATACTTATACAAGCGCTGCCTCACGACAGCAAAGTAGTATCTCTAAATGGACTGTAGTACCCGGTCACGAGTATGGCACGGTTTTTGCAGGAAAAGGTTCGGAACAAAGCTGTCCGATTCGCGGAATTTAGTGTTTCAATTCTTTTTCCCCTGCTAGAAGATGGGATGATTTGATAGCAGAGGTATTCGTCACTGAAATGGACAACAACATCCATGATTTCCCAGCGTATACTGCTAGAGCCAACGTCTGGATCCCACAACAGACAGCGCCACGCACTCGCAGTACGCCGCTTTCGCCATGTCACGTCACATGGCGTGATCTCGCAGTCTCCGAGGAGGAATTAAGCTGTCCACGCAGCGACAACTTACTCCCGTCTTTCATCCCTGCATGTTTACCAGATAAGCGCTCGCTACCATTCTGTTGACGACCTACGCTGCTAACTCGTACTATGATTGCTGCTTATCTCTGGCTGGATAACTCATAGCATGACGAAGGAATTGGGTCTTACACTAGAACTTCAGTGTGTTAATCCTTTTTTTTAACTGCAGCCACCCGGGATCTATACAGGAGACTTTTAGTTCGACAGAAGTGCCAAATATAGCTCCGTAGGAGGGGACTTAACGTTTTGAACTTTAAGCCGTGCGTGGCTTGTGTTCCCGCCATCATGTACACTCCTGGAAATGGAAAAAAGAACACATTGACACCGGTGTGTCAGACCCACCATACTTGCTCCGGACAGTGCGAGAGGGCTGTACAAGCAATGATCACACGCACGGCACAGCGGACACACCAGGAACCGCGGTGTTGGCCGTCGAATGGCGCTAGCTGCGCAGCGTTTGTGCACCGCCGCCGTCAGTGTCAGCCAGTTTGCCGTGGCATACGGGGCTCCATCGCAGTCTTTAACACTGGTAGCATGCCGCGACAGCGTGGACGTGAACCGTATGTGCAATTGACGGACTTTGAGCGAGGGCGTATAGTGGGCATGCGGGAGGCCGGGTGGATGTACCGCCGAATTGCTCAACACGTGGGGCGTGAGGTCTCCACAGTACATCGATGTTGTCGCCAGTGGTCGGCGGAAGGTGCACGTGCCTGTCGACCTGGGACCGGACCGCAGCGACGCACGGATGCACGCCAACACCGTAGGATCCTACGCAGTGCCGTAGGGGACCGCACCGCCACTTCCCAGCAAATTAGGGACACTGTTGCTCCTGGGGTATCGGCGAGGACCATTCGCAACCGTCTCCATGAAGCTGGGCTACGGTCCCGCACACCGTTAGGCCGTCTTCCGCTCACGCCCCAACATCGTGCAGCCCGCCTCCAGTGGTGTCGCGACAGGCGTGAATGGAGGGACGAATGGAGACGTGTCGTCTTCAGCGATGAGAGTCGCTTCTGCCTTGGTGCCAATGATGGTCGTATGCGTGTTTGGCGCCGTGCAGGTGAGCGCCACAATCAGGACTGCATACGACCGAGGCACACAGGGCCAACACCCGGCATCATGGTGAGGGGAGCGATCTCCTACACTGGCCGTACACCTCTGGTGATCGTCGAGGGGACACTGAATAGTGCACGGTACATCCAAACCGTCATCGAACCCATCGTTCTACCATTCCTAGACCGGCAAGGGAACTTGCTGTTCCAACAGGACAATGCACGTCCGCATGTATCCCGTGCCACCCAACGTGCTCTAGAAGGTGTAAGTCAACTACCCTGGCCAGCAAGATCTCCGGATCTGTCCCCCATTGAGCATGTTTGGGACTGGATGAAGCGTCGTCTCACGCGGTGTGCACGTCCAGCACGAACGCTGGTCCAACTGAGGCGCCAGGTGGAAATGGCATGGCAAGCCGTTCCACAGGACTACATCCAGCATCTCTACGATCGTCTCCATGGGAGAATAGCAGCCTGCATAGCTGCGAAAGGTGGATATACACTGTACTAGTGGCGACATTGTGCATGCTCTGTAGCCTGTGTCTATGTGCCTGTGGTTCTGTCAGTGTGATCATGTGATGTATCTGACCCCAGGAATGTGTCAATAAAGTTTCCCCTTCCTGGGACAAAGAATTCACGGTGTTCTTATTTCAATTTCCAGGAGTGTATTTTACACCCTGTTTTCCCGTAAGCGGCGTTAGCAGCGCATATCGACATATCCACTCTCGTAGTATCTTTGACTGCTGGTACTTCCCGGTCGCTGTCTGTCGTAGAGGAGTTCGGGCTGCCAGTCAGTTGGAACGCGTCTGGAGCGCAGTCCGGACCTGCCAGTCGGGGAGTTGCAGTGCGGCACTCGTGCAGTCGGGTTGGAGCAGCAGTGAGGTCTGCGTCGACATGGCTCGCCCGACCATTGCCGCCACGCGTTCATGAGTCGGCTGTGTGTGTGTGTGTGTGTGTGTGTGTGTGTGTGTGTGTGTGTGTGTGTGTGTGTGTGTGCATCGACTCTCGATTTGTTTTCATGCGTGCTTAGTGACTGTTGGGTATCGTTCAGGTCTTCGTGCAAGTGTTTGTCAGGTTGTGTGTGTAGTTGGCGTTATTTCCACTGACGACTATTTTAGATGCTGTCGGCATTCTGAGGGCGACGTGTTACTGGTTCTCTGAGCGCTTCTGGCCCCCTTCAGTTACCATCTTGTGGAACTTAGGTCGGTCCTTTCCTGGTGCAGGGATGTCGTTTAGCATGGTTTCCTCTGCATGGTTGGGCCTGTGCCAGTTTTTCCGCCGCCGTGTGTCTGGAAGTGAGTCGGAGACACGCCAGCAGTGAAGTCGCGACGGAGCAGCAGTCGTGGACCGATGAGCAGGGGTCGGTCGGTTGGTGCGGACCAGATCTCCGTGCAGGTGCAGTCGGTTGGGTCCGTTGGCAGTCCCTGCGCAGTGTCGGAGCGTGTTTGGAGCTGTCTGATCGCTACGAGCTTCGTGGTTCACCGACCCAGGACGCCAAAGTTGAGTAGTGGTTTCAAGTACCCAAGCCACGTCCACTCATGTTGTGTGGTTCGTTTCGGTGGTTCGCTGTTGGGGAGGTTTTCCTGTAAGCTACACCGAGTGTTTCTATGGCTGAAATTTAGCCGCCATGTTGTGGAATTAACTATACTGATTTACTACAATTCGAGTGCACCAGCGGAACTTTTTGCCTTGTGGCGGTAACATTTTGTGTTTGAATTCTCATGTATCGATTGGCGGCAAGCAGGTCGTTTGTCGGTCGGTCCGTGGCTGTCCCCTGGTTGGGATGCGACGTATCAAGTGTATTTCGGCTCACCACCTGTCTCACCTAAGTGAACGAGGGCAGACCGACCTCCCTGGAGGGCTTCTGAGTGCCGTTGTCTTTATTGTCTTTCCCACCGGTGTCTGTTTTCAGCTACTTATAATTTAAGGTTTATGGGTTTTTTACTAAAAATATTGCAAAATTAATTGTGGGCTTTCGGTCTTGTAACACTATTCTTGAAACTATCTTTAAAGTTTAAACATTGCGGCCTTCTGCCTTTAAAAGATTATGGTAATATATTTTAAAATTTTGAAACGTGGCCTTCAGCCATTTGTATTGCACCTTGTATATATTTGTTCTATCTACTTTGCTTTGAGGCTTTCCACCTAGCTGTGATAGATTTTTTGTTATTTTATTGCTATTTTAATTGGATTTTTATCTTGTTGATTTTTTGTTAGGAGGCCTTCAGCCGTGAAAGAGTTGCATTTGGTAAAGGTTAGGCTAAGTGCCGTTTTGGTTGTAAATGTGTTATTAAATTACAATAAATTTCAATTAGAAGGTGAAACTGACCCCAACCGTATTTGGCCCTTTCCACAATCCTAGTCACCTGTTCTGTCCAGCGGGTTTAGTGGGCGTCTCAAACTTGTTATGCAAAATCGTGCAATACAAAAGAAACTGCAATTAGTAAAATACATTTCTGAAGGTGCCTCTACATTTTTAATGGGCGCTTAGCTTCCACATGGAATCAAGAAAATAATTTTTAAATACACTGAAGCAGAGCCAAAGTTTCCCTCTTTTAACAACGTTGAGACACGGAATTTAAACATTTGTGCACTTGAAAGGAGGAAAAAAGTTGCAAGCAATCAGGGAAGTGCAAATCAAACTTCCGATAACAGTTAGTGGCTCGTATTTTCGGTTAGTCGTTGTATCGCACGGCGCTGACCATATTTTAAAACATTGCTGTATGCTGTCGCAGCGACATTGTTATTTGAGCGTCAGCTGTTTGCGTTTCTCGTCAAACGCAAATAGGCTTCGCAAAACAGAGGTAGCCCAACAGTTCATTTCCATATGATACCAGGCAAACACGGCGAATATATAGACTCTCTGAAACGAACGGGAAGTAGGGCGCGTTTGCCGCCGGTTGTGGACCGAGACGTGTTTATCTGCGGGTAGGCGGCGACTGCTTTTTACAGCCCGTTTGTTTAACGTTGTTGTTATTCTTCTACGTATCAGTATTAGTGCATTACTTACAAATAGAACAGGAGAAAAGGCGTGATACTTTTTAGGAGGTATGTGTAATTGGCGAGACATACTTTGGTTTTGCAACTATGGAAATATTTGATTTATCAAGAAGAAAGAGTGCAGAATTATTTATATTTTCGTGCACAGATGTTTGAAACTGTTAGTCTATCTTCAGTTTTATTCTTTAGTCTACGCCATATCTTCGCATATATTTTCCACCTTGAATGTACCATACTCCTGCCAAGCCACCAAGAACACTTTACTTTGTAAACCAGCACTAACGGTAGCACATCACATGACTACTCTGTCATTTTAGTGCGTACGACGCCTTCTTCGAGCTATCTATCTTTCCGTTAAATTGCGTTCGTAATATTGTGATCTCTCACACGAAATCTTGCAAACTATACAGGGTGAAGAAAAACACGCGCACTTGGACTTCGCAGCGCCTTTCCTCACATACTAGAAAACAAAAATGTCTCCCACAAAATTTTGTTCTGCGCAATATCTCCGGCATAAACAGCCTTTAAATATCGGCAATCTGGCAACACTGTAATCACACGTACTGTAACCACCCCTGTCAGCACACAAGGCTAGTGTTGCGCAGGTAGTGCAGTGGAAAGCGTTTTGGGTTAGCACGTAGGAGGTTGAGTATTCAGTTCTGAGTTGAGGCATATTTGTTTTTGACAGTTTCATTTTGCTATATAATGCTGTAGAATACGTTTTTTTAGGCCACTCGTATCTGACATTCACGTAGTACATTACTAGCGAAATCTAATGGTTCTGAACGTGGCAGAATAATGGTACTAATCGATGGACCATTGGGGGAGGGTACACAGAAAACAGGTTTGGAATCTAGTAGATGCAGTGTTGGGAAACAATTCGCGTCCACGACGTGCAAAAGGCTTCTTTAAAAGCTGACCAATGAAAACGATTGTACTTCCATTTCTGTGTTCGTTGTACGTAAGTGCAATTGCTTTGTAGAAAAACGACTGTAAGCGTTGTAAAACGCCAGGTAACGTACCACGCAAACAACATTTAGCAAACAGAAACAAATTCGCCTCGATCCAGAATAAAGCTCTCGACCTCTCACATACTAACCCAAAACGCTATACACTGCACCAATCACACAATTCTACAACAATATGTTGACAGAGGTAGCTGCCATACATGTGATTACAGTTTTGCCAGACTGTCGCTCTTTGACGTCCATTTACTGCCGGAAATATGCGCAAGACGAAATATTGTGACAGTCATTTTTGTATTGTTAGTATGTGAGGGGTCGCGTTGCGAAGTCTGTGTGCACGAATTTTTCTTCACCCTGTACGTGCAGGTAAACAGGTAGATTGTTCTTGTAAGATTTATGGAAGACGTTCGACACTGGACCATATCGTCGGCTACTCAACAAGAGGCGACGATGACCAGAATCTTCGTAGATGTGCGACTGGCTCCAGGAATATTTGTCTAATAGAACTCAGTACGTACACTGGCCGTCAAATGCCCTACGAGACACAGAAAGCAGTAAAAACCAGCGGCCAGATAAATACCGTGTTCCTTACTTCCGTCAAGCATTCGATACAGTTTCCACACTGCCTCCTAATGAACAAAATACGAGCGTGCAGAATATCGGACCGACTGTATGATTGGATTGAAGAGTTTCAACAAGCAGAAAACAGCAGCATGTCATTCGCAACGCTGAGACCATATATATATATATATATATATATATATATATATATATATATATATATATATATATATATGTATATATATATATATATAATTGCATCACCCCGGTTCCCAGAACTCCTGAAGATAGACGTTGACTGTGAATCTTATATCACAGACACAGCCCCTTTGACTGTTCATAGATGTCACTAAACCCGTCCAAAGATGTAAAAAAACAGAGCATGAGCAGCGCCTATTACACAGAGGGGGTCTGAGAGCCGATCGCTTCTAGTCATTCCACCAGGAAGGAGGTACACGGCTCGTGTTGTCTATAGTTCAACCATACCTAGACGGTAATTACCGCTGTTCGATTGAGTCCGCATTGTTACCTTGTGCCAGGAAAGGCTCTCAACAAGGTAAGTGTCCAGGCGTCTCGGAGTGACTAAAGCAATGTTGTTCGGACACGGAGGAGATACACAGGGACAGGACCTGTCGATGACATGCCTCGCTCAGGCCGCCCAAGGGCTACTACTGCAGTGGATGACCGCTAACAAGCATTTCTGACATCTACTCAAGAAATTATTAATCACACTATGTAATTCTCTCTGAGATACTGAATCACTTGATTCACGGATATTATCCTTGAGCTCCTCTATCGTGTGACGATTTGTTGTGTGCAATTTGTCCTTCAGTGCATCCCACAAATAAAAATCGCACAGAGTTAGTTCAGGTCCTCATCGAACACATCGTGAACTGAAGTTAAAATCTTCTGTGTTACTAGGCCACGTCATGTTTCTTATAAAATGATCGACGTTTCGACCCCTCTGCTGGAATCTTCCTCAGGATCTTCTGGTGTCCACTACAGCTAGAACATTGTCAGGGACGAGTGTCGTGTCCTCTTATAAAGGGGGAGTTTCCACGTGTTCGTGCTGGAGAAGTCATAGTATTGGTTAAAATTCATATGTCTACCATTGGTGGGCCATAGTCGTAGGCTAATATTCCCGAGAAGCGGCTGAAATTTCTAAGAATGCATCTAACCTCAATAGAGATGACTGCTATAGGCTTCCGGCATCGTGGCTCCCCGCCATCAAGGAAGTAAATACGCGGCCGCGGTGTGTGAGCAGCATAAACAACGCGCTGCAAGTCACCTCGGGGGACAATAATATTTTGGGTAAACATTCCCCCTCTCTTGCACTGTCAATTTCGAATCTACCCAGTGATGACGCCCAATCAATAATCCTTCTCCAGCGTAAATGTGGAATAGTGCCTTTCTACCAAATGACGATGGGCCGCCAATGGTATCCACAGGAGATTAGCTAACAACGCCCCTTCTTCTACATCAGAGCGGGAATATTAGCCTATGACTATGGCAGACCAATGGTAGCCATATGAATTTTAAAAAAATACTATGACTTCTCCAGCACGAACGCGTGAAAACTCCCCCTTTATAAGAGGACACGACACTCGTCTCCGACAGTGTTCTAGCAATAGTGGACACCAAAGGATCCTGAGAAAGATCCCAGCAGAGGGGTCGAAACGTCGATCATTTTAGAAGAAACGTGACGCTGCCCATAAGCCAGAAGATTTTAACTTCAGTGCAACGGCCACGAAAGCCTGCAGACTTACATCGTGAATTGCGTGCAAAGAAACATTGGCCTTATGACTCCTTGGCGAATTCTGTTGAAAACATGTGAAGCTTCTTTCTCATTCACTCAGCTCATCAAAAAACGTACGCAAAATGTTTTGCACATATCTTTTACTTGTAACTGAGTCATTAAAAAACTGGGCCTATTATTCTGTCATCACTAACTGCGAACCACACCCCTATTTTCTGATTATGTAGGGTTCCTCACGGAGCACAACAGTTCTATCAGCGCTCAAAGATCGAGAGTTATCGGAGTTAACATACTCAATGTAAATGGAACCAAGCCACGTCTGAACACAGAATGAGGAAAGGAGCCATTTCACCGTCATGCAACTTGTTTTAAAACCCATTCGCAGGATCACCACGTCGGAGTTCTTTTACTGCTGATAATTTACAGGGCCTTAGCCCAAGCAGCTTAGCACCTCTTTGTACAGAGGTGCACGATATTTGTGTTTGCTCCGAAAGATGTCTAAGAGACATTTTAGAGGAATTTTCCAGTCTACATCTACATCTACATGGATACTCTGCAAATCACATTTAAGTGCCTGGCAGAGGGTTCATCGAACCATATTCACAATTCTCTATTACTCCAATCTCGTATAGCGCGCGGAAAGAATAAACACCTATATCCTTCCGTAGGAGCTCTGATTTCCCTTATTTTATCGTGGCGATCGTTCCTCCCTATGTAGGTCGGTGTCAACAAAATATTTTCGCATTCGGAGGAGAAAGTTGGTGATTGGAATTTCATGAGAAGATACCGTCGCAACGAAAAATGCCTTTCTTTTAATGATGTCCAGCCTAAATACTGTACCATTTGTGTGACACTCTCTCCCATATTTCGCGATAATACAAAACGTGCTGCCTTTCTTTGAACTTTTTCGATGTTCTCCGTCAGCCCTATCTGGTAAGGATCCCATACCGCGCAGCAGTATCCTAAAAGAGGACGGACAAGTGCAGTGTAGGAAGTCTCCTTAGTAGGCCTGTTACATTTTATAAGTGTCCTGCCAATAAAACTCGGTCTTTGGTTAGCCTCCCCCACAACATTTTCTATGTGTTCCTTCCAATTTAAGTTCTTCGTAATTGAAATACCTAGGTGTTTAGTTGAATTTACGGCTTTTAGATTAGACTGATTTATCGTGTAACCGAAGTTTAACGAGTTCCTTTTAGCACTCATGAGGATGACCTCACACTTTTCGTTATTTAGGGTCAACTGCCTATTTTCGCACCGTTCAGATATCTTTTCTAAATCGTTTTGCAGTTTGTTTTGATCTTCCGGTGACTTTATTAGTTGACAAACGACAACTTCATCTGTAAACAACCGAAGACGGCTGCTCAGATTGTCTCCCAAATCGTTTATCTAGATAAGGAACAGCAAAGGGCCTGTAACACTACCTTGGGGAACGCCGGAAATCACTTCTGCTGCATGCAATGTCATGGAGTCGAGCTTCGGTGAGCACTGTACGTAGGCGTTTACGCTTCTTGTCTTGAACACTTCCCCGTTTCTGAACTGCATCACGACTCGCAACTCGAACACCTGGAAATTTCTTTTCAAATAATCTCCGAACATAACGAGCAGACTCTGTACGCACATACAAATCGTAAATAAACACTCGTTGTGGAATTGAATAACTATCTATTGCCATTGTTGCGTTCGCATACTTGAGATGCCTGTTTTACTCTTCGAATGACACTGGCCGATGAGGCGCATGTGTCTGCAACGGCCTTCAGGCTAAAAGCCACAAAATAAAATGCAGTCTCGCGGGACTCATTCCACCAGCAGGGGCTCCTTCCGCAACCGGCCTGCAATAGCCTGGGCAGGCGGTCATCAAATAAATAGAACTTACTGTATTTTATATGCGTCCCAAAAATGCTCTTCTTCTTGCAGTGTAGCCCAGATAATTTTATTTATTTATGCCAAATTATAGACCTGTTACCCGATGTTTAAAACAGGTCGTACATCTTATAATTTTCAGTTTTCATCTTTTTGCATGTTTCTTTCCTTTTGTTTTATCTACAACATTTACGAAGAATGACACTTTTCAAAATAACAAGTTGTTAAGTTGTTAAGGTTCAAACATAAATAAAATTTTGTTGTTTTTTAAGAAGAGTATAAAAAGAAGATAGGATAGATGAGAGAAATACTTCGGAATAGTTTCTTCGAGCCATTGACCGCCAGTCACACACACACACACACACACACAAATGGTTATTAGTAGAGAAATAATGTTGCTTATCCTATTTATTATTTATCCTATGTATTAACTACTTTAGGTGCCCATCCGTGTACAGTATTTGGTGTTTTCCTGACTAGATTGCCAGCACTTTTGCTTATTTCCTGTCACATCTCAGCTTCCTCCTCCTCTTCTTCCTCATTGTCACTATTTTCGCTGTCACTGTGGGTAACGCTGTCCATCCTCTGGAGATTGCTGTTACGCTGCACATAGGCATGTCTGTAATGTCGTGTCCGCATATAATCTACATGTGTTGTTTTTGAAATACTGTTTGTCATTGAGTTTATTTGTGCCCATTGTTCTTCGTCTCCTATTACTGTGTATATATCTATGTCTGTATGTGTGTAATCTAAGTGTAGTGTATGCCTATTGTTCGCGTATTGCCCGAAGATGAGCTAAAAGGCTTGACATCCCCGATGTAGGTGTAAGGGTGGAGCGCTACTCACAGGCGACGTCGACGGCGGCGGGCTGCGACTTTGCCTGCCCGCGGGAGCTCCAGGCGACGCACTCGCACTTGAGCTTGTCGCGCCCGAAGAACTCCTCCACGTCCTCCCGCGACACGTCCAGCGACGCCTCCACCACGCGCACCCCGGACTGCGGGTCCACGTGCTCCGACTGCCGCGTCGGGTTCCTGCGGGCAGCACACACTTGCTCGTCACTCTGACAGGCTGGTGCTGTCGAAAGGTACTGAGCACTATGGGACTTAACATCTGTGGTCATCAGTCCCCTAGACTTAGAACTACTTAAATCTAACTAACCTAAGGACATCACACACATCCATGCCCGAGGCAGGGTTCGAACCTGCGACCGTAGCAGCAGCGAGGGTCTGGACTGAAGCGCCTAGAGCCGCTCTGGCACAGCGGCCGGCGCTGGTTCTGTCAGGCCACAAGCTTTGTTTAAATTGTGTATACTGTCCAACTTAGAGAAACCTTTTGACAATGTTGACT
The DNA here is from genome assembly GCF_023897955.1 of Schistocerca gregaria. NCBI lineage: Eukaryota > Metazoa > Arthropoda > Insecta > Orthoptera > Acrididae > Schistocerca > Schistocerca gregaria. The sequence continues at coordinate 243,195,927 of NC_064927.1, read as the reverse complement.
GGAATACTCTCTTTCAAATTCTAAAGGTGGCAGGGGTAAAATACAGGGAGCGAAAGGCTATTTACAATTTGTACAGAAACCAGATGGCAGTTATAAGAGTCGAGGGACATGAAAGGGAAGCAGCGGTTGGAAAGGGAGTGAGACAGGGTTGTAGTCTCTCCCCGATGTTATTCAATCTGTATATTGAGCAAGCAGTAAAGGAAACAAAAGAAAAATTTGGAGTAGGTATTAAAATCCATGGTGAAGAAATAAAAACTTTGAGGTTCGCCAATGACATTGTAATTCTGTCAGAGACAGCAAAGGACTTGGAAGAGCAGTTGAATGGCATGGATAGTGTCTTGAAAAGAGGATGTAAGATGAACATCAACAAAAGCAAAACGAGGATAATAGAATGTAGTCGAATTAAGTCGGGTGATGCTGAGGGAATTAGATTAGGAAGTGAGACACTTAAAGTAGTAAAGGAGTTTTGCTATTTGGGGAGCAAAATAACTGATGATGGTCGAAGTAGAGAGGATATAAAATGTAGACTGGCAATGGGAAGGAAAGCGTTTCTGAAGAAGAGAAATTTGTTAACATCGAGTATAGATTTAAGTGTCAGGAAGACATTTCTGAAAGTATTTGTATGGAGTGTAGCCATGTATGGAAGTGAAACATGGACGATAAATAGTTTACACAAGAAGACAATAGAAGCTTTCGAAATGTGGTGCTACAGAAGAATGCTGAAGATTAGATGGGTAGATCACATAACTAATGAAGAAGTATTGAATAGGATTGGGGAGAAGAGAAGTTTGTGGCACGACTTAACAAGAAGAAGGGACCGGTTAGTAGGACATGTTCTGAGGCATCAAGGGATCACAAATTTAGCATTGGAGGGCAGCGTGGAGGGTAAAAATCGTAGAGGGAGACCAAGAGATGAATACACTAAGCAGATTCAGAAGGATGTAGGTTGCAGTAAGTACTGGGAGATGAAGAAGCTTGCATAGGATAGAGTAGCATGGAGAGCTGCATCAAACCAGTCTCAGGACTGAAGACAACAACAACTGTCCAAGAAAAACGTGTAATACACTATATGGTGAAAAGTATCTGGACAGCCCTACGAAATGCGGAACTCACCACCAGATGTCACGAGAGGCGAACCAGTAGTATAAAAGGAAGAGGATAGTATGGTGTTGTCAGTAGAGATGATGGGACAGGAGAGCTCGTTGACTTCGTACATGAACCAGCGTTCGATGTCACCCGCGTAATTAATCCATCAGAGACTTTTCAACCTTTGTAGAGCTGCCCAACTCGACCTACGATGATGTGACTGAATTGGAATTGCAACCACACATAAAGACCAGGCAGGTCTCATCTACTGGTGGACAAGGACCGTCGAACACTTGAAACGGTTATTGTGAAAAATAGCATGAAATCATTGGAAGAAGTCACTATTGATTTCCAAAATGCTATAAGCTGTCCATCTTGCACAATGACTGTGGCTAGAGAATGTTGCAGAATGGTCGAGCAGCTCCTTATATGCCATTCGTTTCTGTAGTCAGTGTTAAGCGACACTTGAGGAGGTGCAAAGAACGACGCCTCTAATTAGTGGATGACTGGAAAGGAGTGATTTGGAGTGATGAATCTCGCTATATCCTGCGATAATTCGATGAAAGTATTTGGGTTTACAAATGACTGGCGAATGTTACCTGTTATCATGTATAGTGTGAAATCTTGTGGGACTTAACTACTATGGTCATCAGTCCCTAAGCTTACACACTACTTTAAGTAAAGTGTCCTAAGAACACACACACACACACACACACACCCATGGCTGAGGGAGGACTCGAACCTCCGCCGCTACCAGCCCCACAGTCCATGTCTGCAGCGCCTCAGACCGCTAGGCCAATCCCGCTCGGCTATCGTGTATCGTGTATAGTGGCAACAGTGAAAAACGGAGGAGGTGGTGTTCCGGTTCGCTTTTGTTTTTTGTCCCTAGGGTGTAGTCACCTTATTTCTCTCAAGGAAACGCTAGTTGTGGAACATTTCGAATAAATTTTACAATATTGGGCAGTGTTGTGCAGTGCGTCCTGTCATTCTGAGACAATGGCTTATGGACATTAACAATCCTGAAATGGGCTGGCTTTCCCAGAGTCCCGACACGAACCCAACAGCCCCTCTTGGGATGAGTCAAACCGTCGGTTCGCTGCAGATTTAACGTCCAACATCACTGCGTTCTCTAGTGTCAGCTCTTGAGGAAGAATGGGCTGCCATTCCTCCATAGACACCTCATCAAAATGTCCACAGTAGCGTTCCAGCCGCCGTGAGGGGGATGTGTGGGCACAGCTTACATTAATGTCCATTAATAGATGGCTCTGAGCACTATGGGACTTAACATCGGTGGTCATCAGTCCCCTAGAACTTAGAACTACTTAAACCTAACTAGCCTAAGGACATCACACACATCCATGTCCGAGGCAGGATTCGAACCTGCGACCGTAGCAGTCGCGCGGTCATTAATAGATGATCGAACACTTTTTACCAGATAGTGCATAAATTTAATTATTATGAAGTCTTTTCGGAAGAATCAGTGTCGAGTGCAGACTTGTGTAACTTGGACGATAAGCACTTCAGGACAGAAGAGGACAACGCTACTGAAATGTGGTTCTACACAGCAATACAGAATGTTACATGGGGTGATCGAATAAGGAATGCCGCATAGAACTGGCGAAAAAATAAAATGTTTGTTACAAATTGACTAAAAGAAGGTATCGGATGATAGGATATATCATGACGCTTTATGGACTAGACAATTTGGCAACGGAAGAAAATGTGGCACTAAAAATTGTGGGGAACAAGGCTTGAGTACACGCAGCAAATTGAAATGGATGTAGGTTCCTGTAGTTATGTAGAGATGAATATGCTTGCTCACACTAGCATGGAGAGCAGCAGTCTACGGACTAAAGACCACAAAAATAATATTTCGGTCTCTCCCCAATGCGTTTAATCAGCTACGACAATGACTCTCTCTTATTCGAACTTTCCATTTGCTATTAATTTAGACGGTACAGTCACATTAATACAACAACCACTGCCTATGCTCGACGTCAGCTTGTAACAACCACTCACAGACGGTAGGTAGCGGGGCAGGTATATAAAGCGTGTCGTGGGGACGCGGAAAACAGTGTAGTCGTCGTCGTAATGCGGAAACAGAGCGATTTATAAGGGTATAATCATTGGCTTTCGGACCAAGGTTGAAAGAATTTTGGAAACGAAAAACTTTGTAAACCATTCACAAGCCGCCGTGGTTAAAGTACACCGTGCTTGGCAAAATGATGCTATCCAAAACTGACGACGAGGAAACAGTAGTGCATCACGGGCCATATTTGACAGCGGTGTACTACGGCACCGGAATTGTGTACAGCCATATATAGGTGTAACTGTTGACCAACTAATTGCCCGATGAAGCAAGAGGTTACCAACAGTGTCTCCTCAACGAACATTCAGCGAACGTGACTGCGTTTCAGCCTCCACAGCAATCGCCTGGGCCATGAAACCATTCTGATTACTGCTCGTCAGCGACGAAGGCTGGCATTTGCAAGGCAGTACCGCAACTGGACGTCCACTGAGTGGAGACAGGTGGTCAGTCACATGCGTCACACTTTATGCACCATCGGACATGGTCATGGCGCATATGGCCTTGCAGCAATGATCGGATGGATCTAGGTCCGGAGTGTTAAGGTCTGCAGTGCGCTTTCGTGGCATCCCCTGGGTGATCGTGCCATTCTGGAAGGTGCAATGGATCAAGAAAAGCATGTATCCCTCCTTGGGGAACAAGTCCTCAATATTTAGGGGCGGACTTGGTCCCCAAGGATGGATACATGCTTTTCTTGATCCATTCCAGAATGGCGCTATCACCCAGGGGATGCTCTACCAGCAGGGCAATGCAAGATGTCACACAGCTTGCACTGTATCTGAGTGGTTCGAAGGGCACTAGGATAATTTTACCATACTCCTCTGAGCACCAAACGCCCTGGGTTTAAACCCAGCCTGGATATAATCATAGCTCCATAAGCAGTCGCAAACATTTATTCGTGAGGGCACTGACTGTCTTGTCTTGCATCAGGATAAATATGTTAACAGTTACTGTCTGTCTCGTCTTAATTTGGTTTGTGTATGTGTCAACACATGCAATGAACACACCTCCTTCACCCACACATATTTATCAGTTTCTTCCACCTCTGACCATATATATTCCTTCCTCTTTCCTGTGACCATACCCTCCTCCACCTCTCTCTTTCTATCTCCACCTCACCCATTCCCGCCTATCCCTCTTTCCACTCCACCTTCCACCTACCTCACACCTCTCTCTGTCCATTTCCTCCTCCCCTTCCTCTTTCCATCCCCTCCTCTGTCCATCTCAACCTCTCACCAACCATACTCATTGGCACGTGTAATACAGTTCAATAAACTTCCACAACACTCCTGTCATGCAGGGCAGACACCACATAAGGGGCTTGAATATCATTTATTTGCCCGTGACACACATGGTGCCATGCAAAGTAGGTCGATCAAGCAAAGCAATAGTACTCCAACACAGCACACCTATCATCCACGACAGCCTACATTTCGAGGCCCTGCAAAACAGGCAGGCCAACACAGTTCCCGCAGAACATGCCTGTCGTGCAGGGCAGCCTATACGCAACAATTGGTGAAAAACATGTTTTTGTCCGTGTGTCTGTTCCTGTTGCAGCTAGCCTCGTTGGGCCTGATGTTTCTGCACCAAATTTGGTTGAAATCGATCCAAGGTCGGGCCTTTTTTCACATGATATCTTGCGAACCATGGATGAAGGGTATCAGACGGATGCCATATTCCTTCACTTCCAGAAAGCGTTTGACTCGGTGCCCCACTGCAGACTCCTAACTAAGGTACGAGCACATGGGATTGGTTCCCAAATATGTGAGTGGCTCGAAGACTTCTTAAGTAATAGAACCCAGTACGTTGTCCTCAATGGTGAGTGTTTATCGGAGGTGAGGGGTATCATCTGGAGTGCTCCAGGGAAGTGTGGTAGGTCCGCTGTTGTTTTCTATCTATATATATATATGATCTTTTGGATAGGGTGGATAGCAATATGCAACTGTTTGCTGTGATGCTGTGGTGTACGGGAAGGTGACGTCGTTGACTGACTGTACGAGGATACAAGATGACTTGGACAGGATTAGTGATTGGTGTACAGAATGGCAGCTAACTCTAAATATAGACAAATGTAAATTAATGCAGATGAATAGGAAAAAGAATCTCGTAATGTTTGAATACTCCATTAGTAGTGTAGAGCGTGACACAGTCACGTTGATTAAATATCTGGGCGTAACAATGCAGAGCTATATGAAGTGCGACAAGTGGCAGTTGTGGGGAAGGCGGATAGTCGTCTTCGGTTCGTTGGTAGAATTTTGGGAAGATGTGGATCATCTGTAAAGGAGACCGCTTATAAAACACTAATACGACATATTCTTGAGTACTACTCGAGCGTTTGGGATCCCTATCAGGTCGGATTGAGGGAGGACATAGAAGCATTTCAGAGGCGGGCTGCTAGATTTGTTACTGGTAGGTTTAATCATCACGCGAGTGTTACGGAAATGCTTCAGGAACTCGGGTGGAGTCTCTGGAGGAAAGGAGGCGTTCTTTTCCTGAATCGCTACTGAGGAAATTTAGAGAAACAGCATTTGAGGCTGACTGCAGTACAATTTTACTGCCGCCAACTTATATTTCGCGGAAAGACCACAAAGATTAGATAAGAGAGATTAGGGATCGTACAGAGGCATATAGGCATTTTTCCCTCGTTCTGTTTGGGAGTGGAACAGGGAGAGAAGATGCTAGTTGTAGTACGAGGTACCCTCCGCCACGCACCGTATGGTGGATTGCGGAGTATGTATGTAGATGTAGGAGGCTTGTAAGGACGTGGGCCTACCTCCGTGCGCCGTCGGTGCAGCGGAAATGCAGGGTGAGCGCGTTGGCAGCCTTGCAGCTGAGTGTGGCGGCGCGCTGCTTGACGACGAAGGCGGGGGCGGGCTCGGACAGGAAGTAGGGAGTGCCTGCGTCGGCGCCGTCACCGCCGCCCCCGGGGGCGGAGCCGCCGCCCGCCAGCCCGACACCCGGCGCCGGCAGCAGCAGCAGCCCGCCGCCGTCGCGCTCGTCGTCTTCCAGGCCGTCGTCCAGGTCGTCGTCGTCATCGTCGTCGTCGTCGTCGATGTGGTGCTCGTCGGGTCCGGAGGCGGAGGAGGCCCCCGCCGCGCCGGCCGCCGCCGCTGCCGCCAGCACCCCGGCCGTGGCCGCCGCCTCCACGGCTGGGGGACTCGCCGCTACGGCACCGCCCACCGCCGCCGCCGCAGCTGCCGCGCCCTCCGGTTCTGCGGACACAAGTAACACGGCCCCGTAAGGTTCCTTCGAAGCGCTAGGATCAGAAAATTTGTAAGTCAAGAATGTAGCCCTCCGACCCTACCGTTCACATTCTGCGGGGTGCTAATGGGGGACAAACTGCAAGGAAGCGGCTCTTAGATAGGATAAGGAGAGGAAGACGCGAATGAATTCGAAAGTAAAGTTCTATGTACTGACTTGGCAGAAAATCCTTAGAAATTTTGGTCTTATCTCAACGCGATAGGTGGATCATAACAAAATGCCCAGACACTCTGTGACCAAAATGGTACTGAAACAGAGGATGACAGACTAAAGGCCGAAATACTAAATGTCTTTTTCCAAAGCTGTTTCACAGATGAAGCCTGCACTGTAGTTCCTTCTCTAGATTGTCGCACAGATGACAAAATGGTAGATATCGAAATATACGACAGAGGGATAGAAAAACAATTAAAATCGCTCAAAAGAGGAAAGGCCGCTGGACTCGGTGGGATACCAGTTCGATTTTACACAGAGTACGCGAAGGAACTTGCCCCTTTTTACAGCGGTGTACCGTAGGTCTCTAGAAGAGCGTAGCGTTGGAAAGGATTGGAAAAGGGCACAAGTCATCCCCGTTTTCAAGAAGGGACGCCGAACAGATGTGCAGAACTACACACCTATATCTCTAACGTCGATCAGTTGTACAATTTTGGAACACGTATTATGTTCGAGTATAATGACTTTTCTGGAGACTAGAAACCTACTATGTAGGAATCAGAATGGGTTTCGAAAACGACGATCGTGTGAAACCCAGCTCGCGCTACTCGTTCACGAGACTCAGAGGGCCATAGACACGGTGCCGTGTTTCTTGACTTCCGCAAGGCGTTCGATACAGTTCCCCACAGTCGTTTAATGAACAAAGTAAGAGCATATGGACTATCAGACCAATTGTGTGATTGGATTGAAGAGTTCCTAGATAACAGAACGCAGCATGTCATTGTCAATGGAGAGAAGTCTTCTGAAGTAAGAGTGATTTCAGGTGTGCCGTAGGGGAGTGTCGTAGGACCGTTGCTATTCACAATATACATAAATGACCTTGTGGATAATATCGGAAGTTCACTGAGGCTTTTTGCGGATGATGCTGTAGTATATCGAGAGGTTGTAACAATGGAAAATTTTACTGAAATGCAGGAGGATCTGCAACGAATTGACGCATGATGCAGGGAATGGGAACTGAATCTCAATGTAGACAAGTGTAACGTGCTGCGAATATGTAGAAAGAAGGATCCTTTATCATTTAGCTAAAATATAGCAGGTCAGCAACTGGAAGCAGTTAATTCCATAAATTGTCTGGGAGTACGCATTAGGAGTGATTTAAAACGGAATGACCATATCAAATTAATCGTCGGTGAAGCAGAAGCCAGGCTGAGACTCATTGGAAGAATCCTAAGGAAATGAAATCCGAAAACAAAGGAAGTAGGTTACAGTACGCTTGATCGCCCACTGCTTGAATACTGCTCAGCAGTGTGGGATCCGCACCAGATAGGGTTGATAGAAGAGATAGAGAAGATCCAACGGAGAGCAGCGCGCTTCGTTACAGGATCATTTAGTAATCGCGAAAGCGTTACGAAGATTATAGATAAACTCCAGTGGAAGACTCTGCAGGGGAGACGCTCAATAGCTCGGTACGGGCTTTTGTTGAAGTGTCGAGAACATACCTTCTGCTAAGAGTCAAACAGTATGTTGCTCCCTCCTACGTATATCTCGCCAAGAGACCATGAGGATAAAATCAGAGAGATTAGAGCCCCCCCCCCCGAGGCATACCGAAAACCATTCTTTCCACGAACAATACGAGACTGGGATAGAAGGGAGAACCGATAGAGGTACGCAAAGTACCCTCCGCCACACAACGTCAGGTTCCTTGAGGAGTATGGATGTAGATGTAGATGTAGAAGCGGTGTGCGAACCTATGGTCGCAAATGCATAGTATCTATGCTACAGCGTATTTATTAATTTATCAAAGTTGTTCAGTACAATCCGGCGCACGACATGCTGCGATGAAATCACCATTAGACAAGGTGTTCGAAGTGTCCGCCACGGGTCTCTACAGCCCCTTTTCCATCGAAACGAACACAAGCAAACGCCCAACACTGAGCGAACACTGAACACTGAACGCTAGGTGCACGGGGTTGTCTTGAGCACAATACACTCGCAGGTGCTCGCTTGTGATACGCTGATTGTTGGGAGAACCAATAAAACGACGGCGCTGGGTTAGGTGTCATGAACAGAGTGCACTCGCTTTGCCACTGTTTTTTTTTTTTGCCCTCGTTGTATCTGTTCTTGTTTCCTGAAAGTGATTTTTGTGGTGATGGAGCGTAACCCCCCCCCCCCCCCCCCCCCCAAAAAAAACCTACAATGAACACCTGATTTTATAATCAAACTGACCTCTCTGATGACGGCCTTGGCATGTTACAGGATTGAGACCGTTGCGGTTGGCTCATGAGAGATCGTTGGTGGGCAGCAACAACACTATCTTCCCTATCTCTAACACGTCCCTACACCCTGGCATGAACTGCCGCTGCCAGCATGTTAGTACCGCCTGCAGTCCTGTCTCCCATCCAGACGTTCGTAGAGCTTTTTCCCCAAGAGCTTGCCGTGGCGTTCATTTCTCTCTGCCCTACACCGTTAACATTCAAAGAGTTTTGCCTACTGTATCCCAGATGGTCTACATTAATGGGTGAGCGCATTTATATTTATAGAAAACATAGTACACCCGCATCCTGTGATTTCCTGATAGAAATGCTAATCCTTCCGCAGAGGTAGCAATACAACTTTGGGGGAGGGGGGCGGGTGACGGTCACCATGAAAGCACAGGCGTAGAGGGGCACCACATCTATAAAAAAAAAATAAAGGAAGGTCATGAAATAAAAAATATAGAAAGTAGCTGCTGCAATATATCGCACTTCACTGTAATATACTGATATAGTTCCCAAACTAAATCGACATCGTATAATTTACCCCTATGAATCCCGTAACCTCAGAGTTCTGGGCTCAAACCGATAGTTGGTTTGAATGCCATCGTGTTTTTAAGGTTTGATCCTCCTGGAAGTGGTACGTCGTTTCCTTGCTCAAACCTGTGAGCTGACTTTGCCCAGCTATTCCTACAGAGATGAACAGTTCAATGTGGCTCCGAACCAAGATGCAATCCGACATTTTCCACATTAATAAAGCGTTGTCAAAAGTGAAAGAAATGATTCATGACACATATAATTTCTTTCTTTCTTTTGCTACCGCCTTAATCCCGCATTGTGCGCATGGTCGTTAGGCTTAAGGACGGATTTGACATGGTTAATTGTAAGAGGTGGCCGGATGCCCTTCCTGCCGCCACCCCATCCATACCCCCCCGGCACGGAATTACTGTACTCTAGCTGTCTGCGGCTAGTGTAAATCGTGAAATAGTGTGAATGTGTTTCAAATGTCTGTGAGTCGTGGAACGGAGGTGGACCTAGTAGGATGTGGAAAACCGCCTAAAAACCACATCCGCCGGGAGGGTTGGAACCGGGGCCGGCGTGCCTACACCTGGCTACCCTGGCGGGTTCATGACAAATAGATAGCATAGCTCAGATAATTAACGTTAATTATTTAGTTGGCTAACAGATAGGAAAATTCTGATTAGTGACTTTTGGGAAAACTGAAATATTTTACGATCGTCTACTGCCAGCTATGTAAATGAAGGGTGAAAAATATGAAATCACGGCATATATTGAAATTTCTCTGCTTTCTCTTGATAATAATAGATTACTGATTTATATTAAAATATACTGTAATTGATGCTTTCTAGACAAAAGTTGAAAGCAAAGAATTGAAAAAGAAAAGGTCAAGCGTTTCGTGACATCTCTAAAAGTAAGAAAATAAGTTACAGAAACGTTTGAAGCGCCTCTGAACTATGTTCGAAATCATTTAAGGAAAATTAGGTTGCGATTTAGAATCTAATGTTTAGTGTTTAGCCAGCCGGGGTGGCCGAGCAGTTCTAGGCGCTCCAGTCTGTAACCGCGCGACCGCTGCGGTCGCACGTCCGGATCCTGCCTCGGGCATTGATGTGTGTGATGTCCTTAGTTAGGTTTAAGTAGTCCTAAGTTCTAGGGGACTGATGACCTTAGAAATTAAGTCCCATAGCGCTCAGAGCCATTTGAACCACTTTTTTAGTGTTTAATTGGAATTTTGCAGAGTACTAGATGATATTTGTCTGGTGGAATTTCACTCAGTGATCTCTACCTCGCGAGGTGGCGCAGTGTGTAGCACACACTGGACTCGCATGCGGGAGGACGTCGGTTCAGTACCGCGTCCGCCCATCCTGATTAGGTTTTCCGTGAGTTCCCTATACCACTTCAAGCAATTGGCAGGATGGTTCCTTTGAAAGGGGACGGACGGGTTCATTCCCTAATCCGATGAGACCGGTGACCTCGCCGTTTGGTCTCTTCCACCAGATCAGACAACCAACCTATAGGCTTCTCTGCTGCTGTAAATGATTTTCAAGCATCAAACGTTTCTCTGATCTATTCTATTTTTTTTACTTTTGGACAAATCATTTGACAGAAAATTCGACCGTTTATTTTAATGTTTTTTTTTTCTTTTAAATTCAGCAGTTGAATCCCATAGTGCTCAGAGCCATACGAACCAAGATGAGCTTTCGATTTAGAATTTGATATTTAGTGTTTAACTGGAATTTTGCAGAATACTAGATGATATTTGTCTGGTGGAATTTCACTCCGTGATCTCTACCTCGCGAGGTGGCGCAGTGTGTAGCACACACTGGACTCGCATTCGGGAGGACGTCGGTTCAGTACCGCGTCCGCCCATCCTGATTACGTTTTCCGTGAGTTCCCTATACCGCTTCAAGCAATTGGCAGGATGGTTCCTTTGAAAGGGGACGGACGGGTTCATTCCCTAATCCGATGAGACCGGTGACCTCGCCGTTTGGTCTCTTCCACCAGATCAGACAACCAACCTATAGGCTTCTCTGCTGCTGTAAATGATTTTCAAGCATCAAACGTTTCTCTGATCTATTCTATTTTTTTTACTTTTGGACAAATCATTTGACAGAAAATTCGACCGTTTATTTTAATGTTTTTTTTTTCTTTTAAATTCAGCAGTTGAATCCCATAGTGCTCAGAGCCATACGAACCAAGATGAGCTTTCGATTTAGAATTTGATATTTAGTGTTTAACTGGAATTTTGCAGAATACTAGATGATATTTGTCTGGTGGAATTTCACTCCGTGATCTCTACCTCGCGAGGTGGCGCAGTGTGTAGCACACACTGGACTCGCATTCGGGAGGACGTCGGTTCAGTACCGCGTCCGCCCATCCTGATTACGTTTTCCGTGAGTTCCCTATACCGCTTCAAGCAATTGGCAGGATGGTTCCTTTGAAAGGGGACGGCCGGCTTCATTCCCTAATCCGATGAGACTGATGACCTCGCCGTTTGGTCTCTTCCACCAGATCAAACAACCAACCTATAGGCTTCTCTGCTGCTGTAAATGATTTTCAAGCATCAAACGTTTCTCTGATCTATTCTATTTTTTTACTTTTAGACAAATCATTTGACAGAAAATTCGACCGTTTATATTAATGTTTTTTTTTTTTCTTTTAAATTCAGTAGTTGAATCCCATAGTACTCAGAGCCATATGAACCAAGATGAGGTTTCGATTTAGAATCGAATGTTTAGCGTTTAACTGGAATTTTGCAGAATACTAGATTATATTTGTCTGGTGGAGTTTCACTCAGTGATCTCTACCGAGCGAGGTGGCTCAGTTATTAGCACACTGGACTCGCATTCGGGAGGACGTCGGTTCAGTACCGCGTCCGGCCATCCTGATTTAGGTTTTCCTTGAGTTCCCTATATCGCTTCAAGCAATTGGCAGGATGGTTCCTTTGAAAGGGCACGGCCGGCTTCATTCCCTAATCCGATGAGACTGATGACCTCGCAGTTTGGTCTCTTCCAGCAGATCATGCTGCTGTACATGATTTCGAGCAGCAAACGTTTCTCTGATGTATTCTATTTTTTATTTTTAGACAAATCATTTGACAGAAAATTCGACCGTTTATTTTAATGTTTTTTTTTCTTTTAAATTCAGTAGTTGAATCCCATAGTACTCAGAGCCATATGAACCAAGATGAGGTTTCGGTTTAGAATCGAATGTTTAGCGTTTAACTGGAATTTTGCAGACTACTAGATTATATTTGTCTGGTGGAGTTTCACTCAGTGATCTCTACCGAGCGAGGTGGCTCAGTTATTAGCACACTGGACTCGCATTCGGGAGGACGTCGGTTCAGTACCGCGTTCGGCCATCCTGATTTATGTGTTCCGTGAGTTCCCTATATCGCTTCAAGCAATTGGCAGGATGGTTCCTTTGAAAGGGCACGGCCGGCTTCATTCCCTAATCCGATGAGACTGATGACCTCGCAGTTTGGTCTCTTCCACCAGATCATGCTGCTGTAATTGATTTCGCGCAGCAAACGTTTCTCTGATCTATTCTATTTTTTACTTTTAGACAAATCATTTGACAGAAAATTTGACCGTTTATTTTAATGGTTTTTTCTAACTTCTCCAAGTCGAGCTCGTGATCTGTCATAGCTGGGCTAAACATCAACGGGCCGCTGAACTCCAGCCTTCTTCTGTGTCGTTCCTCTCCACTTGTGTACCGTCGAGTATTTGCGCTAGCAGCCGGAGCTCTCAGAGGAGGCGCGGAACAAGCCGCCGTGTGTGTGTGTGTGTGTGTGTGTGTGTGTGTGTGTGTGTGTGTGTGTGTGTGCCGCCTCGCATTCCCAGCGCCGCGGGCTGTTGGGCTGGCCGCAAGTGGTCGCTGTAATTCCGCGACACGGCGCCAGATGACGCGTTCATAAATATTTAGCAGCAGCAGCAACAGCCACGGACAGTGCGGCCGTGACGCTGCACCGCGTATTTACATGTGGGTCCCGCGCAGAAGCCAGCCGGCCCGGACAGAGCTGGTAGCTGGCTGACCGGCGCGGTGCCCGCAAAGCATCCGCCATACGCTCGCCGCTATCTGCGGCCGCATCTCGAACAGCGCTGCCGGCCGCGTCAGCGCACACACAGCCACTGTCTGCTCACACGTAATGGAGCGTGGCGACGAGAACACCATCTAAATATCACTCCTACGCCGGCCTCTCGATGTGTATGACCACATCGTTCTACCTGCGATACAACTACTTCCGATATTTTACAATACGACGTAGTCTTTTTCGCCTGAATATTTGTACTGTTCAACCATTTCAATACCTGATGACTAACTGAAAACCTCAGCTGCCGACAGGTGTTGTTGACATACCTCGATGTGGACAGCTGAAAATGTGTGCCCCTACCGGGACTCGAACCCGGGATTTCCTACTTACATGGCAGACGCTCTATCCATCTGAGCCACCGAGGACACAGATGAATAGCGCGACTGCAGGGACTCATCCTTTTTCACGCTTCCCGTGAGACTCACATTCCCAACTGTCCACAATTCTACATATATAATGTACCTTATAGTCATTTGCAAATCCACTCATTATTCGCGCACGCTTTGGCGATTCCCGTAAGAGTTTTGGCAACCTGTGCGCATTCGCACAGACGATGGTCAATGGCTGGGTAGCCTTTAACTATATATATGAAGACAGTAACTGTTCTCGAACGAACAGAATACTGTTGATAACCGTGTAGCTTTTTCTGTTCGTTCGAGAACAGTTACTGTCTTCATATATATAGCTAAAGGCTACCCAGCCATTGACCTTCGTCTGTGCGAATGCGCACAGGTTGCCCAAACTCTTATGGGAATCGCCAAAACGTTCGCGAGTAAGGAGTGGATGGGCAAATGTCTATAAAGTACATTATATATGTAGAATTGTGGACAGTTGGGAATGTGAGTCTCACGGGAAGCGTGGAAGGGATAAGTCCCTGCAGTCGCGTTGTTTATCTGTGTCCTCGGTGGCTCAGATGGATAGAGCGTCTGCCTTATAAGCAGGAGACCCCGGGTTCGAGTCCCGGTAGGGGCACACATTTTCAGCTGTCCACATCGAGGTATGTCAACAACACCCGTTGGCAGCTGAGGTTTTCAGTTAGTCATAATTTATTCCAGGGAAAAGCTGCACGGTCATCAACAGTATTCTGTTCGTTCGAGAACAGTTACTGTCTTCATACATTTCAATATCAGTGGGTTGTGTGTGTCCAGTGATGGGCTCTACTGCATAAAGAAAATAATAATTTCAATGCGGTTCGGTTTACGCGCCAAATTTTGGTTTGGTATAAATCAAGATATGAGTGAGTAGGACTCGCGCAACGAGGGATTCGTACTACCTTAATTATGTATACGGATAGTTCATCCATCCCAGGAATCGAGAATCTCGACAATTTTTCCCGTTATCGATATCGATACAAGCTAGATATACGTCTTCCCATTTCTGAGGAAAAGAGGTCTTGACAAAAAGACAGGTAGACAGTCAGTTGACAAATGACAAAAAAGTATTTTTTTTAATTTGATATAATTACAGATTAATAACGTCCGGATTTTTCCTTTTGCCTGTTCTGTGAAACTTTGCTTCTTGTGAAATACCATGGCTAGGTCAACGGCAAGTACTATATCGGTTTTCACGATTGTGTTTGACAGTATCAATATTTGTGACAAACGGCCGTATCTTTTGACTTCCTTGCAGTTCTAGGCGCTTCAGTCTGGAACCGCGCGACCGCTACTGTCGCAGGTTCGAATCCTTCCTCTGGCATGGATGAGTGTGATGTCCTTAGGTTAGTTAGGTTTGCCGCGCGGGATTACCCGAGCGGTCTAGGGCGCTGCAGTCATAGACTTTGCGGCTGGTCCCGGCGGAGGTTCGAGTCCTCCCTCGGGCATGGGCGTGTGTGGTTGTCCTTAGGATAATTTAGGTTAAGTAGTGTGTAAGCTTAGGGACTGATGACCTTAGCAGTGAAGTCCCATAACATTTCACACACATTTGACCATTTTGTTAGTTAGGTTTAAGTAGTTCTAAGTTCTAGGGGACTGATGACCTCGGACGTTAAGTCCAATAGAGCTCAGAGCCATTTGAACTTGTCCCGACATCTGTACCGTAATACCTTGGCATCACGTTAAATATATTCCATTGCTGTCATCTTGACTCTAGAAGTTCTGCCATCTCCTTTGACGAATCAAGGTCTCGATTTAGGTCACCCAATTCCATCTCACTGTCAGTGAGTCTTATTACCTTTTTCCGACAAAATTACACTCATGGGATGTGTTTGCAGATGATGCTGTCATTTGCGGTTTTGCAAAGTCATCAGATGACTGAAACAAAGTGCAAAATGATTTATATAATACATCTTTATGGTGCGAAATGTGACCCTGAATAAAGAAAAGTGTGAAGTTATTCGCATGAGTTCTAAAAGAAACCCGCTAAATTTCGATTACGCGATAAGTCACACAAATCTTAAGGCTGTAAATTCAACTAAATACTTAGGGATTACAATTACAAATACCCTAAATTGGAACGTTCACATAGATAATCTTGTGGGTAGGGCTAACCAAAGACTGCGATTCATTGGCAGAACACTTAGAAGGTGTCTACTAAAGAGACTGCTTACACCACGATTGTTCGCCATATTCTGGAGTATTTCTGTGCGGTGTGGGATTCGCATCAAGTGGGACTGACGGGTGACATCGAAAAAGTTCAAAGAAGGGCAGCTCGTTTTGTAATATCGCGAAATATGGGAAATAGTGCCACAGACATGATATGTGGAGAGGCAATCATTCAAGAAAAAGCGTTTTCCGTTGCGACGGGATCTTCTCATGAAATTTCAATCACCAGTTTTCTCCTCCGACTGCGAAAACATTCTGTTGACACCCATCTACTTAGGGTGAAGTGGTCATCACGATAAAACACGAGAAATCATGGCTCATACAAAAAAAATTCAAGTGCTAGTTTTTCTCGCGCGCCCTTCGAGAGTGGAACGGTAGACAGCTTGAAGGTGGTTCATTGAACCCCCTGCGAGGCACTTTACTGTGAACAGTAGAGTAATCACGTAGATGTAGATGTAGATTAATAAGAGTGCTCAAGCAGATTAGTGTAATTCTCAACATCTGCTTTAGAGGCCGTTTTTAGACTACGACAACGTAATGTACAACAGCATTATCTCATGCTAGTTCATACAATAATTTTCATTAACTGTAGGCGGCAAAAATGTTTGTAAATACGAGCGCATTACATTGGCGATATTAATAAATCTGTAATGCCTTTAAGTCTTTGCTCAATTTTTCTGTGACAAGAAATTTCAGGTAACTTCCGTTCACGACAGTCACCCGTAAAGAAGATTTACGAAGACCAGAAGCAAGCCGCCACGTGTTTTGCTCCCTCTGCGCGCAGGAATCAGTGGGAGTTATTTTACCGTGGAAAAGCCGGGCCCCGCTCACAGGTTATGTGGCGAACGGAATTTTAATTTTTGGGACGATATTATGTGAGCTAAATTTCCTCGGTTCACGAGAAATTAATGGAGGCTATTAGCAATTTTAATTTTACCACGGAAGTTAATGAGTTAATTTTAATTTAATTTGTTAATAAACCGGGGCGCGTAACATAATGCGTGGTAAAGGGTTTTACGTGGCGACGGCACGCACTCTCATTTGTTGCTATTATTTGCCTCATTACTTACGGCGGGCACTTAATTGTTACCTGTGACGTTGACGCCGGGGCCTCTGCGGTTTTTATTAGTCTACTCCGCTGTATGAGCCCATCATCAGAACTACACTGAGGGTTGTCCGGTATGAGCGCTTGGTTTAAAAGCCGTGTGCCGGGCATTTTTATACAAAATGTACGGTGTATACAAGAATTTTTTTGTGAAAATATATGTATGTGATTGCGCTTCAGGAAATTTCTTCGTTGCGTAACTTCACTGAGTTGTGTAAAGTGTTTTGGTATGCACATGTGCAGTACAACTGGGAATTTCAATTCCGTATCGCTACGAAAGGAACAGAACTTTTAATATTGCTACCTAATAGCATTCAGACGTTCACTGATCACTTACTGCTTTCAATTAAATGGTTTCAATGAATTCCACAGTTAATGCTGAGGGCCAGTGTTAAATAACGTTTGCATTTTACTGACAGTTAACAATAATGAACAGATTGGCGGAAGATTTTTCCGTAACCCAGAACAGGCAATGCTATCATCGAACCAAAAGTTGGTTTGAAAACTTGATGGTTTAAATAATAAAACGCTGCATCAGTTACGATTTCTTAGGAACAGCACAACACGTCTAGAAAATTGTTTTCATTATCAAGTGCAAATATTTAAATTCAAAACATTGGTGATGTTTGCACTCGAGAAATAAAAATCTCCTATTTTTTATCTACTAAAGTAAGAGAATAGTATTTTTTTGTCCATCTGCTTGCAGGAAGCGTGTTTCTTTCATCGTACAGAAAACCACATAAACACGAAAGGTCACTCACACTGATTGTTTATATGAAATCAGCATAAGGTATGAAGATATCACGACAGTACGTCTTCTTTAAGTGTTCGGATACTGTCAGAGCTGTTCCAGTTTCTGAGGATTGCATTATTACACGAAGTTGTCGCTTATAACTTCTATCATAACACAACTACTTAAATTATCGATTATACTTTATATTCTATTTATACCATTTTCGTTTCAAATACTGAGTTGAATATGTGAAGGAATGGACATATTTATGGATTTGCTATAGGTGTAATACACAGCAGAAAAATTTGGAGAAATTAACCGATTCACAACCCAATATGTCATTAACAATCTTTCTCCTTGTTTTTTTTTGTGGTGTACAAAAATTTCTAGCTCCTTCATTAGCTCCATTTTATGAGACTTCTGGAAGTGGTGGAGTATTTTACAATATTCTTCTATGTTTATTGTAGGGTGTCCAATGTATTTTTTGTGTGTATTGCTCTAGCTGTTTTTGTAAATTGGTTATTTGTGTAGCTGTTGAGGTCCCAGTCCTATGTACGAAGGCAAGTCAATAAGTATCTGCAGCCAGTTTTTATAATTCACTGCATTTTTAAGCGTAGTCACCGCGCAATGTCATATTGCAACATAGCATGTCCATTAGGTATCAAATATTGTACCGTGCGATGACCAGAAGTTGGAAACAGTGTGAAACAAGACTCATCCGACAAAATTACTTCCTTCCCTTGCTTCATAGTCCAGGTTTTATGGCTTAGGCACCACGTTCCCCTGTCAAGGGCATTTGCATCACTAATCAGTTGATTTGGAACTCTACCTCGCCTTGCAATTTCATGCTTAATGGTGCTCCCTCCGTGTTGTTTTGGTGCCGGCAGGGTTCGAGAGTGTGACATTCAGTTTTGCAGTGATTTTTCAGCTGTCATCCTCTTATTTTTCGTAACAATCTTCAACGACCGCCTGTCACGATCACTCGACACACAATTTCGTCCGTGTTGTGACTTAGCGGATGAAGGTTTTCCGCTCTCCCTCTATGTGTGTAAATCTTCGATACGGAGCCGTGAAATAACAAGCAGTTTGACTGCTCTGTTTATCGACGTACCTACCACATCGGCACGTTCTAATGCACTGAGCTCTGACATAACGCACTCACAACTACATAGAACACTTTTCTGATCAAGACTGGCACTGGCGACGTTTTGAGGACATTGTTGAGATGCCGTTCGAGGTCAGATAAAACATTGTAATCTTCAGAGTTGACTAGCAGCTTTATTTATACTAAATCATGCATTTCTCGCAGTACTTCCATATTTTTGTCCAAACACTCTAACTAATTTCAACGGGAAAAATCGCGTATTAGTACGACGTATCTAAACTGTGGTACAGAGATCATTTCAGTGAGAGTGTTAGAAAGTTGTGGTAAGTTCCCATGGGACCAAACTGCTGAGGTCATCGGTCGCTAGGCTTACACACTACTTAGTCAAACTAATTTAAGCCAAGGGCAACAGACACACACATGCCTGAGGGAGGACTCGAACCTCCTACAGGGTGAGCCGCGCGAACCGTGGCATGGTGCCCACGACGTAGTGGCTACGCAGCGCTGTGAGACTGGTGTCGTCACTTATGGTTAAGACTTAAGGACACGCATGAGAATTGGAGACTGATTTCTTGCCGGGCGATTCAGGTTTCCGTCAGTTGTTTAAGGCAGATATTGTGTGGCTCGCCTGAAAGGGGCAACGGTGATGTGTTTACCCAAAACGAGCCCCTCTGACCTCGTTCTGGACAGAACGTTAAACCCTAATCTTCCACCTTTTTTCACCTAAAATAAATAGCCTACCGCAAAACGCAGCACCAAATATCGGCAGAAACAGACTTGCATCCCGCTTCTAGAGGAAATGCCACTGTGTACGAAAGACTGAGCAAAGCCGAGACGTGCTGGCACAGATCGAGCCTCGGACTGCACGTGTAGAGCACATCGTCCACACGTGGCCGACCCTGATACAAAGAGTTGCTTGGCTCCTTTAACGAGTGGGACAGGAAAGGGAATACCTAGCAGACGCACGAGGTACCGTCCACGATGCGCCGTATCTTCCGTATTGTTTGTAAAAAAATGAAGCGCCTACAGCTTCCCTTATGATCTTATTTATTGAGTAGCTGCAAGTTTCGGTGCTTCAATACGCCATCTTCAGGCCTTAGTTGATGCTGAAGGAGTTATCGCGATCCGTATATACGATGCATCAGAGGGCAACATAACTGGTTTACGCATACTATCTGTGATGTAGCCTCTCCAACATCACAGTTACAGATAGTATGCGTAAAACATTTGTGTAGGGCACTGATGCATCGTATATATGGATCGCGATAACCCATTCAGCATGAACTAAGGCCTGAAGATGGCACATTAAAGCGCCGAAACTGGTAGCTACGCAATACATAAGATCATAAGCGTGACTGTTGGCGTTTCATTTTCTTACCTCCAGTCAAAGGGATGGACATTCCAAAAAAAAAAATCTGTATTGTTGGGTCCGCGAAACGATTCATCCAATTTTTTAGGCGCACCTTGTAGCCGTTGTGGACATTCCACAGAAAGTGTATGTATAATAGAATAGTGCAGCCGAACTTCTGGGTGCCTCGACCCGACCGCAGAAAAGTTGCAGCCGTAGCGAGGACGCCTGTCAGGGCCACAGAGGTGTCACCAACATGCAGCGAGCAGATCGCAGTATGCGGAATAATTTATTAGCGGGCCGGAGGCGCCCGGCGCGAGAGCGGTCGTAACAGACGCGGGAGCGAAACGCGCGGGCCGTGTCGCCGCGTGGGTAATTGATGATTCCTGCCGCCGCCGCCTCGCTCTGTCGGCGCTCAGCAACGTCTCTTAACTCCCGGGACGAAGGTGCTCTTCCGATTCATCTTGCAACATTAATGGCGCAAGTGGGTGACAAGTTTCCGCCATATTTCGCAATCATCGCGTTGGTGCCAGGCGCCATGGGGGCACAACTAAAACAAATACGGGGTCACACTAAAAGCCTGTAGCTGAGACAAAGCGACTAGCTTACTCGGATTAAATGTATGCGATGCGAGGGATTTCGAGCGAATTATGAATTAACATTGTTCCGATATACGGATATGGAATATTGTGGGCACAGTACGGGAAACCGCTTGCACTGAATCTTTTATGTGTGTGTGTGTGTGTGTGTGTGTGTGTGTGTGTGTGTGTGTCAGTCATTAGTCTTCTAACTGGCTGAAGCGACCCGCCACGAATTCCTATCCTGGGCAATTATTTGTTGTGTATATTCGAATCACGGTCTTCTCCTTACACAATTTTTATCCTCTACAGTTCCCTCAAGCATCGTAGAAATTATACCTTGATCTCTTAACACATGTCCTATCGTCATGACTCTCATCCCTGTCAATGTTTTGCAAATATTCCTGTCTTCGCCAGTTCTATGCAGAACCTTCCTAATTTCTCATCTTAACTCCACACATAATTTTAAACATTCTTCTACAACATCACATCTCAAACGCTTCGATTCTCTCCTTTTCCAGTTTCCTCACAGTACATGATTCACTACGTACAATGCGAGGTACAAACGCACATTCTCAGAAATTTTGCCTTCAAACTTAGGCCGATTCTCGAACCTAGTATTATTTTGGCCTCGTGTCCCGTATTCGCTTATCCTAGTCTGGTTTTTATGTCCTGCTTGCTTCCTCTATCATACGTTGTTTTGCTTTCAAGGCAGCAATATTCCTTCATTTTGTCTATTTCGTGGTCCACAATACATATGTCAAGTTTATGCCTGATCTCATTTCTTCTACTGTTCATTACTGCCATCTTTCTTCCTTTAGCTTTCAGTCCATAGCGAGTGCTCATTACACTGTTCATTCCTTTCAACAGATCCTGCAATTACTCCTCACTTTCACAGAGAATAGCAATGTCATCAGCGAATCTTACCACTGATTACATTTCACCCTTAACTTTGTTCCCACTCCTGAACTTTTGTTTTATTTTCATCATTCCTTCTTCGATGTACATACTGAACAGTAGGGGTGAAAGACTACGTCTCTATATTACACCTTTTGTAATTTGAGCAGTTCGTTCTTCGTTCGGGCGCCGAGTGAGAAAATAGTAAATGACGGAATAAATATTACAAATAACTCGTTGTTACATTCCCACAGAAACGTCCTAAACATCACAGCATTCAGTCTACTTCTCCCACTCTTATACTATAATTGGCAAAGAAAAACTTTATGAACAAGTAACAAGGTATCAAAATAACGAACACATGAGCCATAAACGGTTTGTAACCTGTAAAGAAAAGACTAATATGAAAACAGTCCTAATTAGATGTCGTGATGTGCAGTATATCCAAGGTATCGTCTCGCTCGGTTTGGAAGCTCCTACTGGCGTCTTTTTCCGTGTTTCCGTATTAAATTTGGTTTTCTGCATATTGCAGAGTTTAAAAACCTCGAATATATACTAGGTGTTTGACTGTTGCGCGCACTAACGAAAGGAGTTATTACTGGACAATAGGACAAGGAAATAATAACCGATGTACACACAAGTACAGTCGTGCCAATGGTACAACATTGTTAATGTCGGAAGCTACGGTGCATGATGTTCCTTATGGTGAAAGGATGCACATGTGGTTCATGCATGCTTGTGCACCGGCACACTCTGATGTTGCTGTCCGATAATACGTAGCACGACTCTTCAGCAACAAGTGTATCGGTCTTGGTTCGCAAATACCATCGCCTCCCGGGCCCTTCGATTCGTCCTCGTTAAGTCTCTTCTTCGTGGTCGGATATTTAATATATGTGATGTATTCTACTCCTACCACAGCGTCGATGAACTCCAGGGACGCACTGTGCATGGCCGTCGATGCGTTCGGAAAGCGCCTGGCATTTTTGAACGTTTACGGGCATCGAAGAAGAAACGTGCTGACGCCTGCCTTCACAAGAACTCTAGCCATGCGGATCACTTGTTATGTGTTTATCCTCGACTGCATGTCTGTAGTCTGGAGCCTGGTGGACTATGTTATAAGATGTTCACGTACTCAGTCGTAATACAGCGTATTGCGGAAATCAGTGGTTTCCTGACATATATTCATAAGGATTTTTTACTTGCTTCATTGTTCTATACTCGCACCTTTCGTTTGTACCTTTAGCAGTCAAACAGCTATGCAGTCAAGTATTACAAAAGAAAGTCTCTAATGGCGCCTAACAAATAAAAAGCGACGAAGCACGCTGTGAAAATACTTTAAAGGCTATATTATAGACAGCTTAACGATTTTTGAAAAATCGTGGTTTGGCACAGTAGCTTTGTGTTATCGTACTTTATTATAACTCTCTCTTACGGTCAAACAGCAGATCATGCTCAGGTACTCTGTATGCAAGAAAAAAAGAGTTAATTAGGTGTATAATCATGAATCAAAATGTATTAATGACAACGTAAGACATTGATCTAGGTGCACATGATCACGTTTTGAGGCATATCCTGTAATTAACACCTTGTTTTTGTAACGGTACGCTATATGACGAATGTTTAATGGACATATGAGGATTTTTTTGCTTTGTGATAACTGTGCGTAATTATCGTATTTTTCATTGTATATTAATACCGAAGGATGGTCTGGTTTTCGCCAAACTGGCAGTTTTCATGTAGTAACATACAGCTGTTGAGCTTCTTGTAAATTAGTTATTTTTCTGGGGTTTGATAGATTTCTTCGTATTTACTCTAAAAACCGAGAGCAAATAAGAATAAATTATTTTCTGCAATGAAGGGGATCGCAATAATGTAAGACCTCCAAAATAGAGAATTTTTCAGAAAGAACGTTATAGCTCAAAGAGAGTGAACCAGTATTGGTGAGATAGAGAAGGTGTCGAGATTCTATTTTAATCAGAAGCATGTGGGTAAATAATTCTCTGACCTGAGGAATGCTACTGCGGGTAAATAATTCTATGATATACCTAAGGAATGCTACGGCAACTTATGATGGAAATTGTCGAAAACCTCAAACTGCGCAGAGCAAGAGAATAAAAATCTCTGAAAATCTGGCTCAGTAGACTAGAGCGTCGTTCCTCAGGAACTCAGCCAAGTTGCGGGAAGACAAAGTGCGCGGAGCGGCGGCTCGGCCTCCGGTAACTCACTTGTTCGACGCCCTCCGCGATTGGACACGTCCTGCAAATCTGTGGGCCGACGTGATTTGAATGGAATGCCGCCGCAGCACGGTGGGACGGGAACTCCTCGGTTACGCGGGTACTTCGTTCGCTGTCTTCCTTTCAATCCGCGTCAAAGAATTCATCTACTTGCCTAAGATTACAAAGCGAGGCAGACAAACTTCATTGAGCTGCTGATATATTGATGTAAAGATAGCACTGTCGGAAATAAACATGAGTCTGAGAGTCCATCACACGAAAAGGGACAGGTTCTTTATTATTAAACTGACATTACATATAAAGCAACGTAGCAAGAACGTAAAGAGTCTTACTCGGAACTGTGATCGATAAAGCGGAATATTAATGAAGATCACAAAGGAGGGTAGAAGGAAGGAGGAGTGGTGGAGCAGACTCGACAGGAAAAGAAGGCGTTCTATAACATAATAAATATGAGTGACAGATTAGGAGTGAATTCCACATTTAAAAAAAATGTACGTTAGGAAGAAATTACTCTGAAGTGTTTAAACGTGTACAAAGAGAATCTGTGAAAAGAAATCAGTGTCATATATACTACGATGATTTACAAAAGAAATACAATTACCAATAAGATATAACGAGATATTAACAGGAATAGACGGCAAAAATAATCTGCATAAGGTCTATCCCAGATTTGTACAAAGCGCAAAGCAAGTTTGAATATGCAAGAAGCGATGAGAAATGTAGTACAGATTTTGTAACGTGAAGTCAGTATTCGGAAGCGAATAAATTCACGAAGGATGGAATGAAAAGGATATAAAAGTCAGGCTTTCCGTAGGTATGACGATGTACAGCAGAACACTGCCCCCAATGAGCTATAATAATCTACCCTTTGTCAAAGACGCTTATGTCTGTAGATTACACCGTTTAAGGCCCGTATCATCACTAGAGTGATACCACATTAGGTTTTGCTACGCTTATACAGTATATTCCTAAACGGGGCATGGGACAGCAACAGATTTCGTTATCATAATGTTTTCGCTCAAAAGCGTATTGCAGTGCAATTTCTCATTTACGTCTAACTATGGATGTAATCCACAGACACTGAATAGTTCTTAAGTGATAGAAAGCCAGTTTTTAGGGCCTTAATTATAGTCGTAGCTGAATCCGTAGTGTACGAATAAATGCGAAGTGGATGGGAGGGGTAGTGTTTGATGTAATATATGTACCGTCTGAAGAAAGCAAGTGAGTCTCCCAGAAGATGTCAATGTAACTATAAATCATCGGCGGGTATGTAAATGGTTCGAGTTGCAATTGTTTGTGACAGGTATACTGAAGCGCCAAAGGAATTGATATAGGCATGCGTATTCAAATACAGAGATATGTAAACAGAATACGGCGCTGCAGTCGGCACCGCCTATATGAGACAAGTGTCTGGCACAGTTGTTAGATCGGTTACTACTCCAACAATGACAGGTTATCAAGATTTAAGTGAATTTGAACGTTGTGTTGTAGTCGGCGCAAGAGCAATGGGACACAGCACCTCCGAGGCAGCAATGAAGTGAGGATTTTCCCTTACTACCATTTCACGAGTGTACCGTGGATATCAGGAATCGGGTAAAACATCAAATCTCCGACATCGTTGCGGCCAGAAAAAGATACTGCAAGAACGGAACCAACGACAATTGAAGAGAATCGTCCAACGTGACACAAGTGCAACCCTTCCGCAAATCGCCGTAGATTTTAATGCTGGGCCACCAACAAGTGTCAACTTGAGAACCATCCCAAGAAACATCATCGATATGGACTTTAGAAGTCGAAGGCCCACTCGTCTATTCTTGATGACTGCACGACACTAAGCTTTACGCCTCGCATGGGCCCGTCAGCAACGACATTAGAGTGTTGATGAATAGAAATATGTTGTCTGATCGTACAAGCCTCGTTTCAAATTATATCGAACGGTTACACATATACGGGTAAGGAGACAACTTCATGAATCCATGGACCCTGCAAGTGAGTAGGGGACTGTTCATACTGGTGGAGGTTCTATAATGATATGGGACCCCTGATACGTCTGGATACGACTCTGACAGGTGACACGTAGGTAGGCATCCTGTCTGATCACCTGCATCCATTCATGTCCGTTATGTATTCCGACGGACTTAGGAAATTCCAACAGGACAATGCGACACCCCAAATGCCCAGAATTTCTACAGAGTGGCGCCAGGAACACTCTTCTGAGTTTAAACACTTCTGCTGGTCACCAGACTCCCTAGACATGAGCATTATTGAGCAATGTGCTGTTCAGAAGAGATTTCCACCCGCTCGTACTCTTAGGGATTTATGGACAGCCCTGCAGGATTCATGGTGTCAATTCCTTGCAGCACTGCTTCAGACATTAGACGAGTTCATGCCACGTCGTGCTGCAGCACTTCTGTATGTTCGTGGGAGCCCTACACTATATTAGGCCGATGTAACAATTTGTATAGTTCTTCTGTATGTATATGGTCGGAACTTACTTTCCGAATACCCCTCGTATATATATCTTGTTTGTGTAGGCTTCCCTCTCGCTCTCGCTTTTGTTTCCTACTTCGCTCACCTACAGCGTTGAGGTCACCAGTCTGAGCGGAAACAAAATAGTTGCACGCGTACAGTTCATGCCTACAGATGTGAACACTGTAGACAAGATGCGCAGTAGATCTCGCTCAGTCGATTGCCGGCGTCGGACGTGTTGCCAGCGAGTCAAGCGGAACGCTTCACTAACAGATGTTCCGGAAGAATACATTCCGAGTTACATATACCGGGGGCTCTAGCGAAAGTTTAATAACAACAGTTAGGCAACAGGCCGTATATGCGTTTTGTATGCTGTCTCAATGCTTTGTGGTAGCCTACCACTGAATGGAAGCCTGCCGTTAGCTATACCTACCTATGTGATCGTTGCATTTCACTCCTGCTGTCTCCGAAATCCAGTTCTCGAGGTTCTGAACGTTTTAAGGTATCATTTTTGACACACGCGAAGACTTACCTGATTTTTCGAGAAAACTATATACCAATTTTGATGGCTTCATTTCATAATAAAATCCGTCTGCAAGGGCAGAGAACAGAGTACTGCTGTCATCGTCACAACTGAAGAACAAGAAAGCACAGGCGGACGGGGCACAGAGACGTCATTAACGAAATTAGATCAGAGGGGAGGACGGGCCGGCTTCTTTTGTTATAGGGGGAGACAGTCGTCCTCGTAACAGGAGACGCGGCTCCTCAAAGGCGTCGGGAATAGCCGCGATGGAACGAGGCAGTCGAACTTCCGCTGGCTGTGATGTCGCGGGATTACACGGGCAGCGCCGGGAGCCCCGTCACCCGCTTTGACGCGTGGCGCATCGATTTCTAACGAAAGAGGACGGATGTCGTGTTTGGGAGATAAACGAGTGCCACTGGTATTTCGTGGAGTGGTCGGGCTGCGTGAGGTAACTGGCTACTCACAACCGGTCTTCTAAGATAAGCCGAGTAAGTAGTCAGTGACAAGAGTTTTCTGGTAATCGCCTGAAACGTGCTTCCCATTTCGTCCTCCGAGTTATCCTGCCGCAGACAGCATCCACGCGCCCTTAAGTCGTCCTGCAATCATCTGAAATCTCCAATGTTTTAGTTATTCAGGAGAAAAATAAACTGCAGATAGAAACCCAAGTCCGAAACCATCATACATCAAGGAAACAGAGCATCTCATTCATAGGAGAGAGGGCCTGTCGTCACACCAGCTAGTTCCACCTTCTTAAGCCGACCTCTCTTGCAATAATCTAAAATCTCCAATGTTTTAGGTATTCAGGAGAAAAATAAAGTGCAGGTAGAGACCCAAGTTCGAAACAAAGAGACATCAAGGAAACAGAGCATCTCATTCATAGGAGACAAGGCCTGTCACCGCACCAGCTGGTTCCACTTTCTCCACTGGCGGCCGTGACCCTCAGTCACTATCGGTGAATAACAAACAACATGGCGGGACGTTCCACTTACAGTCCATCAGCGTACAAAGTCACGTTTGTTGTCGACGAAGTGGCTCAGTGGCAGGAGTAGATGACTATAGCTTCGACAATCTGTAGCGTCGTTAGACGATATGTCCGGAAGCGGGTTCCTATCCTCTATTTGTTATTCAAGATGCCCTCTACGTGGTGATTATCGGCGGGACATGCTATTAGCCATCCGAAAGTGGTGCTCTGAGGAATTAGCGGTGAACATACTTCAGTCCAGTGGTCGGAGTCCGTAATATTTCTAGAAACTAGTGAAGATAGTTTCAGCTTTGAAGTTATGACAACTTTAACCCTGTCTTGCGGGTCAAAGGAGATTGGCGGCCGTTGTTTAGGATGTTTCGTAGTGTAGCTGTGCAGAGAATTCATCCGGATGCACCAATAAACATTTGCGAATAATCTGTGGAGCTGTGCGTTGCGTAATTTACCCACGAGTAGCTACATAGCCAAGAGTGCGCGGACTCTGGTAGAAAGTGAGAATTCGCGCCACACTATGGAAGCTCCGAGGCGCGGACGAAAGGAATGTTTCAACATCACTTCCGGCTCACACGGCACACAACTCGCCTCCTGCTCCCTCGGGGCTCCCAGGCTACTACTCGGTTTGGCGAGATTCAAACAGCTCCAGATAAGTGTTTCAACACTCAGGCCTTTCAGCCCATCTGTCTCCTGAGCAGAATGTAGGAAATTTCATTGGTCGTCTCCTGCTCTGGTAATACCATTTCCTCTGCAGAATGCTGCTTCCTGGCGAGACTTTGAGCAATTTATTTCCGACAGGTGCTGCCATGTTGGGGAAATCGCCCTTGCTTAGTTCAAAATAGCCCGCACCAGCCACAACCAATTTAGAAGCGCTACGGGAAGCGTCACTTATCATCTCTCGCAGGACTTTTGGCCACATTTTTATTTAGTTTGTACACCAGCGACATGGTCACTACTGATCCTGTAAAGTATAGATACGCTGCCGACCTAGCGACAGCAAGTCAGAGCAACACCCACCAGTGTATGTCCATTTCCACATAAGAACACAGTGGCGCAGTTTTCACGCCTGACATAACTACGCACGATATAATCGTTCGTAAATAACTAAACACATACGAGTTTTATGCATTTAGATGTAAAAAAGCAAGGTGCTGAAATAAGTCCGCATTTAAATAAAAAACTACCTAAGTCTCAGAAAATTATGTTCCCACTGTATACCAATAAAACCACGAAGTATATCAAGAGACAGTGCAAAAGACAATGAAGTAATGGAGGTATGAAAATGGCGTCTGACCCCGAAAAATACTTAGTATCTATAATTGAGAGATAAAGATAAATAAATGAATTATCTTTGGCTCTTAATACGTAGTAAGACATTCGATTTGACATTTCATTGTTTGACTCATCATTGCTGCTGTTAATTAACCAAAAGCTTCTGATTCGGCCACTCGAAGCTGCTTGAAGCCGTACCAGGCCTTCTCACTATGTATCAGCCTGTCCCTCCCTGGAAACATCTAAGGTGTCCACCTAGAAATGAAATGGGGATCTTCGTGTCTATAGTCACGGAAGCGGCCAGACGAAGCGATTAATACCGTAAGAGAGCCTCTAGCGATGTGTTGTAATCTCTGATAGAGTTTCAAGTCCATTAAAAACATGACTTTTTATTTAATATTTTTTTCATTGTTTATTACCTCATACCTTCGTCCGTAAGGGCAGTGCAACGGTACAACTGATTGCTTTTCAGCCGAAAAAGATCGGAAAACAAAAACTGGTATGTAAGGAAAAACACATTGAAATATTTGCGTGGTTGACATTGGTAGTTAACACTGTTGACATTAAAATATGCTTTAGACCACTTTCAAACGATTCTGAATGCGTACCAAAAAAAATTGAGATTTGGGACTCCGGATTATTGCAGATGACGCAATTATCTATAACATAGTATAATCTGAAAAAAGCTGCATAAGTGTCCAGGCAGGTATAAGATTTCCAAGAAAAATGATTGACTTGTTTTAACCGTATGGCAATGCTAAATTTCAGTAAAAGCGAACAAGAAATATCTTGAGGCTACAATATTAATGTTTCATAAGTGGGATCTATCAAGTCATACAAATACCTGAATGGAACAGTTTTTAGGGATATGAAATAATAACACAGGCTTAGTCGTATATCGGGGAAACGGGAAAATGCTTTCAATGTACAAAGAAGGCTACTTTCAAATCGTTTGTATGTCCATTTCAGAATACCGTTCAAATGTGGAGGACACACATCAAATACTAACAGCGGATACTGAGCGTGAGCAAAGAAGAACGCCGCGATTGGTTCAAATGGCTCTGAGCACTATGGGACTTAACATCTGAGGTCATCAGTCCCCTAGACTTAGAACTACTTAAACCTAACTAACCTAAGGACATCACACACATCCATGCCCGAGGCAGGATTCGAACCTGCGACCGTAGCGGTCGCGTGGTTCCAGACTGTAGCGCCTAAAACCGCTCGGCCACTCCGGCCGGTGCCACGATTGCTCACAGGATTGTTCGCTTCGCGTCACGGAGACCTTGAAAACCTGAACACGATAGACTTTCATTATTCGGCAAAATCCTACTTGAAAAGTTTTTGGGCCCAGTGTTAAGTGAAGAATCTAGAGAAACTCTTCAGACTCCTCCTATCATTCCCATAGGGACCGCGACCCGAGATTAGGCTAATACTATAGAGCACACAGAGCCATTTAGCAATCAGTCTTCCCACGCTCCATACGCCATTGAAACGGAAGAAACTCAAAGATATACAATGATAAATACCCTCTGCCGAGCACTACATGCGGATATAGATATAGATACCTGTTAATGGCGATAGAAGAGGGTGAGAAACTAAATTTGGGTTTTTGGTAATAAAGTTTCCGCTAACGAACGCTCGTTCACAATATCTGGCCTTCAGCACAGCGATGTTTCGTTGCCTCCTCAGGATACGGAAGAGCGAACCCGTTAGCCCCTGGGCTGTAGGCAGCCCGCCACGCAGGTGGCTACCTTCCCAGCCGCCAGATAAGATCTGGTAACCGAGCAACGGACGGCGCTATACGGTGGTTAGTTCCGCCACTGGACCGAGATCTGAGGTAGCGGCTTAAGGAATCCAACCGCTTGTCCGCTCGTTACGCTGCCCTGGTAGCAGCGTTAGGAAAACCTTATACGTGTTACTCAACCACCTGCGTAATCTGAGCGGATCTTTAAGGTTGATAGCGTCTTGTTGCTATTAGCAGTGCGAAACTTCCGCTGCCATTTTACTTGGGCACCTATATGACATGTCTAGCATTCCCTTACTCTTTGGGAGTTTGTAATGGGTTCAGAATAGGTTTCAGTTTAATAGAATAATTCGTGCCACAGAAGGAAACGAATGCACGTCTGGTCATTTAAATTACAGCACCAGGGCCGGCCGCTGTGGCAGAACGGTTCTAGGTGCTTCAGTCCAGAACCGCGCTGCTGCTATGGTCGCAAGTTCGAATCCTGCCTCGGGCATGGATGTGTGTGATGTCCTTAGGTTAGTTAGGTTTAAGTAGTTCTAAGTTTAGGGGACTGATGACGTCACATGTTAAGTCCCACAGTGCTTAGAGCCATTTGAATATTTTCTAGACATCTTTACGTACTGACTGTGCGCTCAGGATTGAAATATGCGCCTTAATGTGACAGACGGGCATAGGAGAGACACTATCACATCTGCGCAAAAATTCACTGGATTTTCACTGTGATTTTAATTTTCCCGACTGATCGGAGGGTGAAAAAAAGTCGTCTTAATTTATGTGGTAACATTGTCGAATGTCATGAATAGTCCTGGAAAAAGGAATGCATTTTTAAAATGTTTGTTCCCATAGTAAATAAACGATGCGATTACCGATTTTAGTTCGTATTCGAAGTGAAATATGCACGGTTCCAACTATAGAAGCGTAATATGAATTCAGAAACACTGATGAAAGCTAATGCTACAGACGCTGCACGTGAGTTTCATATCTTATAGGAAATGTATTCACAGTTGCGAACATGATCCATTTTTGGCTGTGTATTAAAATGACGAGAATGAAAATTCGTGCCGGAACGAAGTAGCAGTAGGCACTGATATTTCGTATTTCCTGTTTTAGCCTAATGGACGTTAGTGGCGACAGAAAAGACGTTAGGCCTACAATTAAAATAAAAAATATTCCTTAAAACGAAGGTCGGTGGTTGTCCATAATTAGCTAACTATTCCTCAAAGATGACATTTGATATTTTTAATCTTCATCGAAATCACTCACAAAAACAAATGGGCTTAGAATCTGCCGCTGCATGTATGAGTAACAAATATGTATAAAATTTTTCAGGACAATGAAAGTTTTGCACGAAGCGATTGTGGTATGACTTCGTCGTATAAAATGTGATATTATGTACACAGGTAATTTCATTCGGAAGGTAACATTGCTAACAGTTACGCACTTAAGGCTACCTCCAGGGAAAAGTGTTGGCATACCTCAGTACGCTGCATATCCTCTATTATTCATATGAACCTTATGCGAATTTTATGACAGATATAGTGGAATTACTCAACTGTCTGTGCAGTCAATGGAAAAAGGTTTCTTCATAGCGGCATTAGGCACTGATAGCCGCATTAAATTCGCGAATTTATATAGGAAGAACGTTTACACAGTTTTGTGTGCACCATCATCTCTCTTATGCACGGTTTACGAAGGAGGCAGCGGAATTATTGCACTGTCTGGCTACTCTCAGCACAAGATGACCCCTTTCAAGTTCTGCAAATATGTGTGTTGTGCTTTCATATAGGTTGTACCGACATCACGCGAGACCTGTAAAAAAACGAGTGGACACAAAATATTCTTGTAGCGTTTTTAGTATAAGTCTGTGCGGATAAGAGAGATGTTAGCCGCATCTGAAATTCATTCCTAAGTTCCTTGTACGCATCCACAAATGTTTTATCTGCATTCGTGGATATTAAATTTTTGTAAACCACTTTAAGCATTTCCGTACGCTAGGGCTCTAATGGCACGATGACCCCTGACATGAGCTTTCGTTAGCTGAAGTTAGACTTTCTAATTTTTATTCTGCATCTAAATCTCCACTCCGCAATCAACCTTACGGTGAGTGGCGGAGGGTATTTCTCGTACCTCAGTTTTCCTCCCCCCCCTTCCCCCTCCCTCAAATTAATTCCACACGAAATCTGATTTCTCCAGTTTTCTTGTCGCTATAATTCCGCCACATGTGTGGGGGAAGACGTAATATGTCGCCCGACTCGTTTTGGTGCGTAAGCTCTCTAAATTTCCGTGATGCACAACGCCCTCTTCTAGCTACTGCCACTGTAGTTTGAGTTTCTCTGTAAAACTGCTCGCCGAGTAAGCGATCCTGTGACGACTCTCGCCGTTATTCGTCGGATCTTCTGTGTTAGTCCTACTGGTGAACAATACTCAAGAATTACAGTTGGTTAAGATACATCCTACGAATCTCAGCCTGCCTGTTCCCACTGTTTGCTTTGTGTCTTCGTTCCACTTTAGGTCGCTCCAGATGCTCACTCCTACATGTTTTATGGTGATAACTACTTCCAATGACCTGTCACCCTTCGTGTAATCAAACAGTGGTGGATTTCTTCACCTGTTTATGTGCAAGATCAAGAGCACGTTTCCGCACCAGTCGTTCATCGTCTGCACGTCTTCTTGTAGTTCGCCAGTCTTCTTGTGCTGTAAGCATCCTGTAGACAGCAACATCGTCCTCGAACAGCCTCGCGGAGCTTTCAACGCTATCTACTATATTATTTCTACACATTGTAAACAATAACGGCCCTGTGAAAGTATCTCAGGGTACTCCCGAAATTACCTTTACATTTATCGATTTCGTCCCGTTACGAACGACGTGTTGAGTTCTTTCTGCAGTGAAATCCTGACTACAAACACAAATCTGGTCCGATACTCGTTACGTTTTTATTCTGTTCACCAAACGACTGTACAACTGACCCTCCCTGATGGCCGTGCCTGTTAAGGCGCCGCTCCCGGAACGATTCAACCCGGCTGATTAATGCCTTTCTGTGGCTTTTAAGCGGTTTTCCGCATTCCACTAGGTGAATACTAGGCTGCTACCAAAGTTCAACCTCAGTTACATGATTCGCAAAAACTGAGAATATGTTCGCATTGTTTCACATAGACAACATAGCGCGCAGACGCTTGGGGTGCATAAATTCCTTCCCGGGAGGAGAGGGGGAATGGAGTAACGGGTCGGCAGCAGGAAGGATGCACTGGGGCGCCAGCCTCACTATGAAACGTTCACCTTCTGAGACAAGGGAAATTATTCTAAACAGAAATGAGTGGCCCACTTGACGGCCGTGGAGATCCAGCGTCCGTTCATATGGATCGTCGAACTGTGCGGAAAACAATGCAGAAATACAGTAGCTACACACAAATCTAAACTATAATCACAACAAGATTACGGCGGCCACTGAAAAAGCACTTACACGTGGAGAGACTAACTGTTAAAGGGATATGGCAATATAAATTAAAAGTGAGAAGGGTTTCTATTCACATTCCTTGATATCCATTCAATCCCTTTACGCTTTGAAAAGTAAGGTTTCCTCTAGTCTCTGTATTTATACGGTCTAATAAATGCTCCGTCCTTACGCCATGACAAAGAATGTATAAACTAGCCTGCTGCACACTCAGCCACTTTCAGTCCTTCCTGATAGCAAAACTCAGAAATTACCAATCCTCCTGTTCACGACCAACCAGAATTATTTGCTTCCATCCATAAATGAAACTGCAGAAAGTTTACTACGGAGCTTTACCTTTGACAGTGAGCTCTTCGCCTCTCCGTTCTCCACCGGTCTTTGCTGAACTACCTTCTCTTCCTCCGGGCTGCTTGTAAATCGTCCCACCGCTGTCACCATTTCAGTATTTCACTTCCGGCCCTGACTCCGCACCGACACTCACTGCATTCACTACTCTTTTCACTCCTGTACTCAATACTCTGGCCCTTTGCACTCTTACGATTGGGTGTCTCATAAAAACCTCAAACGAGCTGTCATTGATCATTTTGTTCCCTGCTACTCCTACTGCCTCTCTTGCTCCTTTCGGATGAATATCTTTGTACAAAGGTGGCCTAGGAACCGCAGATACTACTGTCCATTGGAAAGCAATACTTGGTAGCCATCGACACACCTTCATTGTCAGTTCCCAAAGCAGCCTCTGAGTTCCAAGAGCCGCCATGGTTCCACAGCGATTCCAGGTGCGGAAGGCGTCGTGACAAACATTTACGAGAACGGAATGAATTCTCCTTGTCCAACGTTCCCAGGGCTCTCGTCACCGAGCAAGCGGTCACTTATCCTCCTCATGGCCAGAAACCGCTATACAGCCAGCCAGCCAGCCAGCCAGCCAGCCAGCCACTCACTCCGTTCGATTGAAACATGACCATCATTGAGTTTAACCTTTTCTCTAGACTGCAGTCCCAGTAAATTAGCAGTCACAATGGCATCCGGCCACTCTTTAAATTAACTGTGCCTTATGGATAGTGACTGTACCTACTTTGCGTGTATGTGCGACACAGGCAAAGAAAAAGAAACGACAGCGTTTTACTGTATCGTATTCCCCCGGGTATCAAGCAACACATCAACCTGAGCGCCTTTCTCGACACAACTATGCATCTCATGAAGGAACACAGCGAGCACACCATTCACTAAGAACGGACAGGTCGAACATTTTTACATTTTATTCCAACAGACCCTGGCTTATTTTTAATATTTTACGAAAGTTACAACTTCTTGTTGTAATAAAATGAGATGGATGGTGTAAAATTTACAGTGGAACACTCGGAAGTCAAATGATGAATTGTTAGAAGTTGTCGTCACTATTAATCATATAGTTCTCAAATTTAAGTTAATCCACCACTAAGTTAAATCATGTTACTCTGCTACACCTCTAAATGTAATAATCATTGTACTGTGCACTTCTAAGTGTACTTAAGAAGAACATCCACAGATTCAGTGATGTTATACCAAATATTGTTTATGTCGTTTGTGGGACACAGACAGAAATCAAATCGTGAATCGAATAGTTGAACGAATGAAGTTATTTAGAACAGCCCTGACTTCTCTTTGGGCATCTATTATTGCAAAAGAAACATGAATCGTTCAGATGTAAGGCATCTGTTGCTACATCGGAAGGCGGCTATACGTATGAATGAGCCGAAAAACAGGAAGATGGACATATAGCCATATTTAGCCCTTGCAGATGCCGGCCGCTGTGGCCGAGAGGTTCTAGGCGATTCAGTCCGCAACTGCTACGGTCGCAGGCTCGAACCCTGCCTCAGGCATGGATGTGTGTGATGTCCTTAGGTTAGTTAGGTTTAAGTAGTTTCTAAGTCTAGGGGACTGATGACTTCAGATGCTAAGTCCCACAGTGCATAGAGCCATTTGAAATTTTAACCTTGCAGACGTCAACAACGCCTCTACCGTCCCCAGGGCGTTGCGTATTCGTACCAATATACGGGATGAAACACTTTGAGAGGTGATGGTGTGGAGCAAACCAAGAAAATAATATCTTGTAAACATGGGGGCTAGAGTTCACGCCTTAAGAACTATGGGCACGTGTTCAGTAGAAGAGATGTGTTTAACAGTAGCGAAGTTGAACAAGTGCTCATAGCCCTTAAGGTATGCATTTTAGAGACCATGTTTACTACATCTTTTGTTTTTTGTTTTTGGTCAATGCTGCCACCTCTGAAAGTTTTTCGGTTGAGTTGTGGTTCACCCTGTACTACTACTTCGTTCCTCGTGTGTAATAATAATGACTTGAACAATAATAATTATTATTATCGATTGATTATAATGGAAATAGATAAAAATTGTAGTGTTTATACTATCTTTCACTACAGAGAAATTGTTACTGCGGATAACCGTTTACGTACCCGCAGATATTCGCAGCGGTGCAGTGTTTTACCAGCAACGCCATTACTGCGGATATGCGCACGCGTGCAGACCTCTATTTACTAGGTCGCTAAATGCGCCCTTTTTTCCGTTATCAATTTAGATGCGAGCTTTCTTCACAGAAGGCGGCTACAAGTGATACGCCTGGATGTTGGACACGGTGTAACAGCCCCGATACGATCTCCTGCTGGGGGTATCGACCGCCGCTTGTTGTCCGAAGTGGCTTACGACTTTCGTGACTGCGAGCAACTTGCAGAGCTTATCAGGGCGATAGCATTCTCTGGAGCGACCTGCATGTGTGTGTGTGTGTGTGTGTGTGTGTGTGTGTGTGTAACAGTGCAGCTTCTGTCTGTGTGATGGAAATTCACGTTCTCTGTAATCACGCATACCACGTACTACAGTTTGCGTTAAGAGTATGCGTTTGAGCTTCCTTGCTCGAGAGCAAAAATCTATCCCTGATAAAGATAGAAAAACATGTAGGGATATTAAAACTACAAAAAGAAGGATCGAGGTGTCAGACAAAATACGTTTATAATCATATCCAGTGTGACTTTAAAGTCTTGTAAGAAAATTTATGTTCATGACAGTTGACTTACGGATGAGTAATTGAGTTCTAAGGCAGGCTATGGGTTAGCAACAGGGTAAATATGCTCTGGGTCCCTGGTCAATCAGGTATTAGTGGTGACGAACAAGCTGATAGGTTATCCAGGGCAGGGGCAACGACTCTGCTTGTTGTAACGGAACCAATGCGATGATAAAATCTAAACTACTGGGCTGAATCAGGACGCAGTACGCAGAAGTCTGGATTAAAATCCCCAAAAAGAAAACATGGAAAGCTAATGATGTCGAAACCATGTTTAAAGAGAAATTATGTAATCCTGGGCTTTCAGGAAGCAGATAAAATTCCTGGTAATTTTAATGACTGGTCATGAAAAGTTCAAGAAACACCTGTACGCGTTGCAAATAGATGAAGAAGACTCAAAGTGCAGACTATGTGATAGGGGGATGAAACAGCAACACACGCAATATTTCAGTGCGAATCACTGCAGATCAAGAGAGACAAAATCTTTGGGTTGCTACTACCTGACGAAACTGCGGCTAACAGTGATTTAATAAAGGGGCTTCTGCTACCCTTGAAGGACACCGGTTGTGGTTGTGTTGCTGCGGGCAACAGAGGCCAAGACCACTGGTGTTTTGTCGTCTGACCACGCTGGGCTTGTTATTGCCAATGGAAGTACTGAATCCAGTTAATTTTGGCCCGCTGCTTTTGATTCTGTTCATTGCACATAAAAACGGTTGTGGGTGGCAGGTTACGTTCGGGGCTGAAGATGACACTATGTGGTGTCGAAACTGGTAACATGTATTACAAAGAATAAACGACGTGAGATTCAAATACAGCCGCTGGTTTTGTTACCACTGTTCAAGTAAAATTGGATGTGCCGAGGAGTCTTCTGCAGCAGGACTAAGGAAGCAAAAGCAACATTCATCCAACTGCATCCCATCTGGAGAAGCCGTCACATTCCTCTGCGACCGAAACTTCGAATATTCAACAGCAAAGTAAAATCAGTGTTGCTGTACGGGAGTGGAACCTGGAAGCTGACAAAGTGGATCACTAAGAAAATAAAGAATTTCACAAAACGCTGCTTGCTCCTGAGCGTACTCGTAATTTGGTCAAACATAACAGCCAATGAAGAGCTGTGGCACCGTACGAATGAGATGCCCATGGACGAAAAGACAAAAGCAAGGGCATCGAAGGGGTTGGGCACATGCTGTGCAAAAATTAGACGGCAAAGGAGAGTTGTTCCGCCTACGATCGGAAATGTTAGTTATTAAGACAACAGACCGAGGTGGCGCAGTGGTTAGCACAGTGGACTCGCATTCGGGAGGACGATGGCTCAATCCCACGTCCGGCCATCCTGATTTAGGTCTTCCGTGATTTCCCTAAATCGCTCCAGGCAAATGCCAGGATGGTTCCTTTGAAAGGATACGATCGAATTCCTTCCCCGAACTTCCGTAATGCTATGAGACTGATGACCTCGCTGTCTGGTCTCCTCCCCTACAACAGCCCAACTCATTAAGAAATTTTTGTATGTATTTGAAGTTTTCCTCCCATTCTGTCTTGTTTGATTCAGATTTCCCGTCGTTAGTCGGCTCTATATAAGGGCGCACGAACTGTGTCGGATTTGTTACTGGAAGCAAATACGATCATGCTCTCTGTCAATAGGAGCAGCTTTTTTCTAAAGTAGATCAAGCCGCAGGCTCAGTCATACGGGCCAGAAAATGAAAATCATTCTTTCGTAAGCGCAGGCCACAATTTTCTAGGGTGACATTTGGTTCTCACTTTTATTCTCCAACAGTAAGCTGACAAATTTGAAAATCGATTTATGTCGAAATACATTGTGTTAGGGATATACGTACAGATATTTTTACTTGTGACCGAGGACTTTGTACTGAACAACATTACATCAGTACTTACTTCATTTTCAGACTAATACTTATAGGTAATATGTTTTTAAGTTGGCTAGTATCTCCAAATACAAGTGGCAAGAGGGCAAGAGGATGCCGTCGAAGATACGACCGCACTGAGCGGATCTGCACTCCAGCTGAGCGGCGTGGCACGATACGGCTCTACATAGTGCGCGGCATTTGAGCCGCAGCGGCGGGACAACAAGCAGCATATTTGATACGTATGTCTTTCGGCAGTCTCCGAAGAAAATGGAAGAAAGTGACATGGATGTGGGAATACGTGTAATTTCGTTATCTGAGGAAGAAGACTATAATTTCATATATGTGAACGTGGGTGACTTCGGAAAGAATTGCGAGGCGGGGTTCGTTTTTCACGGGCAGGTTTACCGACAAAACTGGAAACAAACACGTAGAATATACCGAGCCCAAAACAATTACGAGATCGACTGCCTCACTCGAGTATTGGAGACGAAATTTACCATTGAAAATTTATTTGATGACCATTGGCCGGCCGGAGTGGCCGTGCGGTTCTAGGCGCTACAGTCTAGAACCGCGAGACCGCTACGGTCGCAGGTTCGAATCCTACCTCGGGCATCGATGTGTGTGACGTCCTTAGGTTGGTTAGATTTATGTAGTTCTAAGTTCTAGGGAAGTGATGACCTCAGAAAAAAAATGGTTCAAATGGCTCTGAGCACTATGGGACTGAACATCTGAGGTCATCAGTCCCCTAGAACTTAGAACTACTGAAACCTAACTAACCTAAGGACATCACACACAGCTATGCCCGAGGCAGGATTCGAACCTGCGACCGCAGCAGTCTCGCGGTTCCGGACTGAAGCGCCTAGAACCGCTCGGCCACCGTGGCCGGCGATGATGACTTCAGAAGTTGAGTCCCATAGTGTTCAGAGCCATTTGAACCATTTTAAGCAACGACACACGTCAACAGGGGCGTTACTGCCTGATCAGTGCAGTAGCAGTTCTTATGTTACGTGCTTGTTGCTCGTTTCTGTTGGCACTGTTATTAAAATAGCACTCATCTCTTTCCCCATGTTCCATAATAACGCAAAATTTCAATGCAGCGCAAATTTTAGGAATAAAAATCACTCTTCTTAAAAAAAACGTTTATTTAAAAACCATTTTTGATGACCATTATCCTGGTACAAAATTAAATGACGAATAGAAGAAAGTATATGGTTACAGACATCAGAAAGCGTTTCAGAAACCGCTTTTCGAATATTGTGCCAGAAAATTAGTCTGGAACATGCAGAGAACATGATTCTTGCCACTTCCGTTTTGCACAATTCTCTCAGTTATGATATAAAGTTGAAGAGACTAAAGAACTACAATTACGAGACCTCCCTCATACAGGAATCGATTTCGCCATTAATGCGTTTCAGATTCGCCATAGATTCAGACATTATTTCAGTTCCCCGCAAAGCTGTTTGGCCTGCAAAACGACATGGCAAACATGGGAAATCGTCGAAAAGAAAATAAGCAGTAAAAAAATTTGTAATAACTATGTAACTCAGTCATAAAATATGAACGCCTAATCGCCTGCTTGAAAAATTTAAAAAAAGTGTTCTGTGTGTATTGTTACGTTATATTGATCCCACTTCCTTGGCAATTTCTTTCCAGATGTTGGTTTTTCTGTTACTATCCACTGTTCATTTTGACGGTCATATAAATCTGGACCTTACCTT
Source organism: Schistocerca gregaria (assembly GCF_023897955.1). Taxonomy (NCBI): domain Eukaryota; kingdom Metazoa; phylum Arthropoda; class Insecta; order Orthoptera; family Acrididae; genus Schistocerca; species Schistocerca gregaria. Next base: position 243,154,863 of record NC_064927.1, on the reverse strand, counting down.
ACACATACAGTAGCGCCGTTTTGGAGGGAAAAAAAATTCGTTTAGCACGTCACAGAGCTACTATTTGAGTGACGTGTAGTGTAGCGCCAGTTGCTATAACACACTTACGACAACCCACCGTCCGGAACTGCGCTGCTACTACGGTCACAGGTGTGCGGGCATGGATGTGTGTGGTGTCCTTAGGTTAGTTAGGTGTAAGTAGATCTAAGTCTAGGGGACTGGTGACCTCAGATGTTAAGCCCCATAGTGCTCAGAGCCATTTGAACCATCTGACAACCCACCGGCGCGTCATAGTTGGGAAGTTGGTGAACGTTGTCTCGCAGTGCCGCACCTTCCAGTTCCACTGCCGTGTACTGCTTTCTGTCCCATAGGATTTCATTATAAACAATATTTGGTGGCGTCGTGCCGCGCCGCTTTGCTGCTGTCCAGTTCCGCTCTGTGCAGTCCCACCTTCATGTTTATTTCCCCTTGGACAGCAGGTCTGAAGTGTGGATGTGTGGACGCAAAACTGTTAGTTTTACTTGCAGTCGTGGTACACTTACAAGGTAAGGCCACGACGTTGAAACTTTTTACCTGTATAGTAGGTCATTAAAACAAGATGATAAGCAAGTAGTAAAGTCTAGCACTCTGGCTGTTGAATCCTACCAACGCGTCAGATATGGGGTGCCTAGGAAACTTGCTTTCTCGGACCGCTAGACGACAACTCAAGCAAATAGTACTAATGACTTTTATTACAAAAGAAAATGATTACAACACTTAACCTTGCATTAAACAGATGGGTCGCAAGAAAAGCACCACAGCCAAAATAAATAATGTTCTTTGGTATATGCAGTTCCTAAGTCGCTGGTCTTGAAGTGCCCTAATCCTGATGTTGCTGTAGAAGTGGGCCACGACGAGTCGGAGCGGTTCTTACGACCTCCTCACATAGAAGGCGCTACCATCGCGTTATCGTCCTGGAGAGGGGTCGGTCAGCGTGCAGTTGGCTGATGCTCTCTCTGCTCTGTCGTTATCGACTGGCGTACGAGCGCTTGACTTTACGCCGTAACACTGACAATTACCGAGAAAATAGCAAGAGAAGTTTTACTCATCAGCTATGTGGCTTGTGTATCTGTGCGTAGGTGCTGGCTCTCACAGTTAATGGGGGATCGAGTGATGACTGCCACAGTAGCTCAGGGTGTTCGGTAAGAGGGTTATCTGCCCTCTGTAATAAAAAAAAAGAACAGAATGAATGGATCAATGATGAACGTGAATGAATGACAAGGGATATTCGCCCCTAAAAATGAAACGAACAATAAAAAAGTGATTAGTATTCCAGGTTCGTACGACGAACGTGTATGATGCGACGGTTCGACTCCCGCTCAGACCTAGTTATTAACCTATTTTTTTATCATTACTGGTCGTATTGTATAATTTACAAGACATTTGAGAAGTAATATAATGAAAAAAGCCAGGTGCATTTGCAAGAAGTTTCAGTTTCTGTGCGGTTCTAGGCGCTACAGTCTGGAATCGAACGACCGCTACGGTCGCAGGTTCGAATCCTGCCTCGGGCGTGGATGTGTGTGATGTCCTTAGGTTAGTTAGGTTTAATTAGTTCTAAGTTCTAGGCGACTGATGACATTACAAGTTAAGTCGCATAGTGCTCAGAGCCGTTTGAACCATTTTTTCAATTTCTGTTTTCCATGACTGTAGGATAAATACCATCCTCCAACGTGTGATGTTGAGAGCACATCCGACATGTAACTCTACATTAGTGTTGTGGTCTGCCACATTGTGACTTACTATATTCGCAATCATTATTCATCGAAGTCTGACTTGGGTTTTCTAAGACTGTCCTTGGTTCTTGAAATTTTAACTGCAAATAGTAAACAGTCAAATAACATACGAAATTCGTTGCAACTTCAGGAAAATACTATGGGTTTTTTCATTACATTAGCTCTTAAATGAAATATAAATTAAATAGAATGATCAGTGATGAAAAATATAGATAAAAAAATGAGTGTTGGCGGAATTCAAATCACTGTTGAGTCCACGACCCTCTCTCTACCCGTGAACGCTAATCCCTTTTCTTTTATCCCATTTTGTTCCTTATTGTTCGTTGCATTTCTTTGGGGCGGCATCCCAAGGCACACCCGTTCAAGTTCATCACTGATCCATTCACTGAGTCTTTTCTTTGTTATTATTATTATTATTATTATTATTATTACATAGGGCAGCTAACCCTCTGATCGAACGTGCTGAGTTACCGCGCCGGCAGCGACTTAACCACAATGACTTCTTTCGGCGAATATCTTCGCACAGATGCATCACTTACGTGATAGACGGGTAAAACTGTCCTTACTAATTTCTCGGAATTGCGAGAGCACTGCACATTATGTTGTTTTAATGGCCTACTAAAGGTGTGCAAAGTTTGAAATAAATCCGCGATCCCAGCGTCGTGGCCTCCTCTTATTAGTACTACAGTTACGACCAATCAAGAAAAATCATGTAGTAAATGATGTGACGTGTCAGCGGGAAGACTGTTAGACTCAAAGAGAAAACAAAAACACGCCGAACTGGGTACATATTAAGGTACCAGTGATCACAACGTTCGGACAACACATTATGTCAAATGTTCTATGTATGTGGGGGAGCGCTGATGACATACCTCCCCAACTGGATCCACACGCAGTGGATCCCGCCTCTGAAATACGAGACCCAATCAGAAATTCCGAACTACAGCCATCCGTGCGGAGCAATAAACGATGCTGTTTTTGGAGGAAACTGTAGTTGTAATTTCCGCAGTGGAATTATGTAATTTTTAATTATAGAACACCATGACGTCGAGCTTATGCACCGCTGCACGTGGTAATCTGGCCACGGAGAGTCGGTCTGTGAAAGGGCCGTCTCCATTGAAATTCCTCGGTGCTACGATATTTCCATTTGCTCAGCGGGCGCGCTAATTATTTGTGCCGGCGGCACACTGCATCATGAAAAGCAGGAAAAAGAGGGAAAAAAGAGCAGGGAACCGGAGCGGGCAGAGAGGCGCGGCAGCCGCCCTTCGCTTTGTCGGGTCGCTTTGGTGGGCAGGCGCTGCCGCCACCTGTTGCTCACTCTGTTCCACTGTGCCTCGGAGCTTAAGAGCGCCCACGAGAGGTGTTGGCTGGCTCCGCGTACCTGCGCGTCATCTGCGTGCGTACGCGGCTCTACGGAACACCAAGAGCGCCCACACGATAGATTGCAGGCGGAAGGAACCGTATGAAGTATTTTTAATATTCTGGAAAACGAATAGCGGCTTGTAGGTAGCCATGAAAAAAGTTTCAGGTCCGACCTTGTTAAAAAATCTGCGTAGTACCGACTTCTCAAGAAAAGCATCTGGCTACACTATAGTTTTTCTTTTCCTGGGAGCCCCCGTGTGTGGGTTCTCTTGCATTAGAGGGCTTGGCACATACAACAGAGTGCCTCAGTCGTCCATTGTATTCGCAAACTCTTATCCTGTTTGTCATCGTAAAGGATCCGGCTTTATCGATAACAACACACTTTCTACTCAAGGGCTTTTTACGATGGAAAAGAACAACCTTTCTTGAAAATGATTATTAGTGACAGTTGGAAAACAGGTTAGGCGCAAACACTCGATTGTCACCGCACATTCATTTCATTACAGAGCAGCTTTCCGCTGGTATTACACTACTGGCCATTAAAATTGCTACATCAAGAAGAAATGCCGATGATAAACGGGTATAGCTTGGATGGCGTCTACAGGTACAGCTGCCCATGCAGCTTCAATACGATACCACAGTATATCAAGAGTAGTGACTGGCGTATTGTGACGAGCCAGTTGCTCGGCCACCATTGACCAGACGTTTTCAGTTGGTGGGAGATCTGGAGAATGTGCTGGGCATGGCAGCAGTCGAACATTTTCTGTATCCAGCAAGGCCCGTACAGGACCTGCAACATGCGGTCGTGCATTATCCTGCTGAAATGTAGGGTTTCGTAGGGATCGAATGAGGGGTAGAACCACGGGTCGTAACACATCTGAAACGTAACGTCCACTGTTCAAAGTGCTGTCAATGCGAACAAGAGGTGACCGAGACGTCTAACCAATGGCACCCCATACCATCACGCCGGGTCATACGCCAGTATGGCGATGACAAACACACTCTTCCAATGTGCGTTCACCGCAATGTCCCCAAACACGGATGCGACCATCATGACGCTGTAAACAGAACCTGGATTCATCAAAAAAAAAAAAAAAAATGACGTTTTGCCATATGATGTCCTTAGGTTTAAGTAGTTCTAAGTCCAGGGGACTGATGACCTCTGATGTTAAGTCGCACTGTGCTTAGAGCCATTTGAACCTTACATTTTGCACACCTTTGTGTTGTGTTGCTTTTGTTATTGTAGTTAAAATCCTAAGTCTCTGTGGCAAGTTAAAAGGGGAGATACATTTCAGGATGGAAGGAGGAAGTCAAAACCATGACAACCCCCCCCCTCCCCCCTGCAGAAACTAACCGACGATCCGCATGACACTTGCCCCTTAGGAACGTTGCATTATCGAAGAGACCCTCCTGAAATTGGACAGAAGATCACGGAGAATCTTAATTATGTTGATGGTGAGAGATTTGGACGCTAGCCCTCATGTGTACAAGCCCAGTGTCTTAACAACTGGGACTCTAACTGTTTAGATCGTTGAAACTGTCTCGTGCAGAAAATGATAAGCGACAGACAGTATTATATTACCGCGTAAAGACAAAATAAATTGACGCAATGTAATAGATTCATCTATCCCACGAACAAACCACTAAAGCAATGGACTGAAACACAAACTTCTTTGCGGGCTGAGCGTTACAGAACACTGTAGATCGAAGGCGAACGGATTACACGTACCTGTTATAACAAGTTGTCCATGACCAGCAGGTCACGGTTCCGAGTCCTGCAACCGGCATCAGTGCAGATTTTAGCGTAATCTATCTTCATTTTGTGACGCACTGCTTTCTATTTTGCCGCCGGCCAAGCGCAAAGTAGAGACTGTAGCCACAAAGGCCAATTAACGTGCCAGCGTCTGGGTTGGTCCTAAACAAGTAATGAAATCCTCTGCTTCCCGAGAGAGTGTCTAAGAAAGGAAAAAGTTAAGCAGAGATTAAAGTGATCTGTCGTTAAACTCACTTGCACCCTTGAACGACTAGCTTCTTCGCTTTCGTAGTTACAGTTACAGTTGGTAGAGCACTTGCCCTCGAAAGGCAAAGGTCCCGAGTTCGAGTCTCGGTCGGGCACACAGTTTTATTCTGCCAGAAAGTGTCAGTTACTTGTATTACCAAAACGCGCCGAGAGATTGTGACAACGCATGCTCCTCGCGTGTAGCAACGGGTCATGTGTAAAAGTAATAGCGACTTTGTCGGACGGTGATAATAATAAAAAAATATAACCGTAATAACTCCATCAGTATGTACTGGTAACTGATTTATCAACACTTGAAACTCAAATAAACTTAAACTTTTTCTCTAGTTAGAACTTCTAGATTTTTTCTCCGATTTGGTTGCAGACTCCAATAAAGACTATAAAGTTTTTAAAGACGGTTATTAATTACGGGATGGATAAGCGTTCGTTCGCTTACAGTGACACAAATCTTTTCAAATATTGTGTCGTAACCTATTATGACCGAATGTTTTACGACTATAGTTAGTAGCCAAAGAACTTTGTTTCGGAATCTAATAATGGGCCGGGAGGTTATGACATCCAATTCATTCCTGTCACTGGTACACAAAACACGTAACGACGGACGTGTCACGTTAGCGATAACAGGAGTGGGGATTTGAGACGCACGCCGTCTGTCGGCACATCCTGCTGACAGAAATAGCTAGGCTTTTCCTTTTTCTGAAAGCAGCCGGCGCCGGACAAACAAACAAGTTTTCAATTTAACCCGGTGCTCCTTTTGAGCTGTCAAACGATGCAGCGTTGTGGGCGGGTAAAGCGTATGCTCTACCCAACTGCTTCTGTGGTTACATGACCAGTTCACAAGGGTACCATCAGACTTGTTAATCACGGATTTTGGTGAGTCTTGGATATGTTGTAGAGGGATCTCTCCCCTTAACTGCCAAGCGGTTTTCTTTACGACGGCCGGTAGTCGCATAGAAAATTGCTGTTGAAGTTTTATGCGTACCCATTACATCTATAATATTAGACGCATAACGATCAAGCCAAAGCCGTGCAGTGACTAACGTTCGTGGTTATGACGCTTACGGTACAGCTTCAAATCCAGTCCGCGTGCTTTTCTTTTTCAATTTCAGGAATAATTAAATAGTGTACGTCACTCAAAATTATTCAAAAATAGTCATTTTCGCCGTAGTAATTACATTACTAAATTCACTATTACACCAAACTTTCTTCAGATATGTATTCCGTTTGTCACAGATTAGATTACAGAATCGTTCTACGCGCTATAGTTTGCATCGATTGCTGTGCTCGAATAAGGTTCTGGATTATATTTGTTCGAGAAGCAGCTGCAACACAAGGTTTTACTGCACCACGTATATTTAATGAAAGCTACTGACTCTTGTTGCCATACGGATTTTTCGGAAGCGTTGCAGGAAAACACAGTTCGTTTAAACAAAAAAAAAAGGTTGTTTCTTAGAACGAATTCTAGGCGAACCTCGCGTTTTTGATCACTGCTGTTGAATCAGATGTACTCTATCGATGCAGAACTAAAGAATATATTTTTATAGAATCTTAACTCGAAGTGATTTCTCTGTTAATCTTTAGCAAGCTGAGAGCATTTTATTCGTGACAATTTTAACCTGCTTGTAAAAATAAACATTACAGGATTGGCAAAATGGAGTACATTTGGGTGTGGGACAAATTTTATGGTGTAGGTGCATGCTTTTCTTTCATCCTCAAAGATTTGGTCATAAAGTTCTGATCAGTCTGCCTTACCCTGGTATCAAACCAACATTACCCATATATTTGGGATTTTAACTACTACGAACCACAAACGGAATACACAATTGAAGGACGTCCGCCGCAATGATTGATGTAACAATGAAATTACTGCTGTGAAAATGAATACTTTTGAGTATTTTGCATGACATAGTATTTAATGATATTCTGTATGATGAAATTGAAAAAAAAAAAAAAGAAGCAGACGGGTGGTATCTGAACACGTAGCCTACTGATGGCGTGATAGCCATGAGCCTTAGGTGTTGTCCTATCTTCGCTTCGTTGAACCCTGGCTAACATTATGGGTATAAAATATACTCATGAAACTTAACATCGATTTTCTTAGCAACTAGGGGCCGTCACATAAAAAGCCGCATGGTAGGAACTCAGGACGAGTCCCTCTACAACATACCTAAGACTCATGAAAGCACCTGATTGACATCTCTGATGATCCCCTTGTAAGGGGACACATGATGACCAGGTTAGGCACTTCTATACATTAATTACCCTCACCCAATAAGTTTTTAAAGAGTAGTATGACTTCATTATGAAATAATAACTTGAGCGAATGATGACCTATGTGTATCAAAACAAGCATGGACTTCGAAAATACTGATAAGAGAGAAAAGAGGCAACTCGTGGTGTTCAAACACGGTATTACGCGTGCCGTGATAGGAAGTGCTAACCAGGTGTATACGTTGTCTTCAGAAAGTTTTTGGTTCTTACCCACAGCAAATATGTTCGTATGGGTTATACAAGCTACTCTGCGTTACAATGAAACAGACAGGAAGCAGTACGTTACGATGGCTGTTGAGTAAGCTACAGACAAGTAATAAATTGCTATCGCTATTATACAATGCTGAGTTTATAGATAGTTTTAGTTGCAGTCTCGGGACTTTTGATGATGATATGGTTGTCTATGGGAAAGTTTTGCCTAATAAAGGTTGTAGTTATATTCAGTTATATAGTGACAATACGTTGGGCTACTGCAGTGACCGACAACTAGCTCTTAATGTAGACAAATCCGAAGTTGTACGCATCACGAAATGGGAAAAAGTAGTAGCTTTTGACCACAGATTAGTACATCTGATCTATTGTCAGCGGATCAGGTATGTAGTGGCTCCCCTTCGCATTTTTCATGTTCGATGTACAATATACGTTCGCAATATGCGCCAGAATGCTCTCCAAAGATATTTCTGTTATGCAATACAGATTATTTGAATTTCTCTTGTACTTTCAGTCATTTACAACGAAAAGTGAGTAAATATGGGATGGACTTAGATTTCGGTCTGCCATACACATTAGTTTGTTACCGCAAACTTTATTTCTTATCCACATTTCGTTGGCTTTGCCAACGCACGATCAGACTGTCGCCTTCCATAGACCTCAGTCTACGCTACATATCAGCCTGTAACCACAAACAAAATTTTGAGAGGGGAGGGGCATTTTTGTGGTCGAACGAAACATTTTCAGACTTTTCTACTTTGGAGTAGTATGTGAGAGAATCGAACACCTAAATATTTTTGTGCAAACGTTTGATTTCTTTTATTTTATAAAAATGGTCATTTCTGCACATGTAGGCTCAGCCAGCAAAATATTTTGTTATGCAGAGGATAGAGTTGGTTATTGAAATTTCGTGAAAAGATCTAGCTGCAACAAAAAGTCTTTGCTTTAATAATTGCCACCCCATCTCGCAATATCACAATGACACTCTCTGTCTTATTTCACGATAATACACAACAAGCTTGACCTCTTTGTATTCAATAACGCTTTCAAGAACATTATTTACCATTCCTTCTGTTGCTGTACATATTTTAATATTGATTACGATACTAATCTCATTCGCAAGAACAACAAATTCTGCTTGTTGTATGTTAGACGGAAGGTCGTTTGCATACATAAGAAACGATACAGGACCTAAGATTGAGCCTTGTGGAGCCTCATAAGAGATTTCTTCCCAGTCATAAGAATCTCCTCTGCTTACATTGGTTGAATTATTAAGTAGAACTTCCTGCATTCTTTAGTTAGATATGACATTATTCATTGTTAAGTATACCTTCAGTTCCATAAAAAATCTGTTTTTGCTGGAGAATGACATAATCACCAACTTGAAGGCATTACATACGTCACAGAAAATACTAACTCGTGCTGTTTTATTATCTTGTGCATGATGAAATTTGGTGAACGTGTAATTGGCATTCTCAGCTGGGCAACTCTTCCCCAAGTCCAGACTGATTTACTGAGGATATTATTGTTGCTCGGGTGGGCTACTAGTCTAGAATGCATGACTTTCTCAAAAACCTTGAAAATGACGTCAGCAGTGAAATGAGTCGATAGTTACTGACATCCCATTTGTCACCTTTCCTGTAGAGGTGTTTAATATGAACATATTACAACTTTTCTGGAAAAAACGAGTTAGTAATGCAGTACACATTTAATAAAGACAATGATTATCATATGGGAATAAGGCTTCAGTACTCTTTTGGAAACCCCATCAAATCCAGATGAGCAGAGCACAAGGCCTGGCCTTCGACACTGATAATGACCGTAGGAGCTTCGGTAGCAAAATAAGTGTAGGGAATTGAATTTCGACCTGCACGAAGTTCACACAGCGCTTGACGTTTGTGGGGCAAGGGGGAGAGAGGGAGAGAGAAAAGAGAGAGAGGGGGAGGAAGGGAGGGAGGGAGAACGAGAGAGAGAGAGAGAGAGAGAGAAGATGTAGCAAAGTACAGCGACCGTGGGGAAGGGTGAGGGCGGGTGAGGGCAGGTTGATCCGCAAATCTCTAGTATCCTTTAAGTCTACCCGCCCGCGTATCTCCGGACACTGCTTCTTCCAAACATAAGCATAAATGAAAAGTAGGGGAGGAAGACTCATCTCTGTCAAGCAGGAAATGGGTAAATAGTAGTGTTATCAGAAGTATCCTCCACCAGACACGGAGAAGTGGCTTGCAGAAAAATATCGCAACACCAAAACTAAGTTAATATAGAACAATGAAATTTCTGGAATACGTTTCTCTAGGTAACATGTTTAAGTGATTAACGTTGCCAGATGACAGATTGGTGTAAGCGCGAGAAAGGCCATTGCAAATGTGAAATGCTGGTACATTAATAGTCGGTGAATTATGAATTTTGAATGCAAGCACGCAAACGTGCCTACATTGTTGTTGTGCAGATGCTGGATGTCAACTTGTGGGATGGAGTTCCACACCTGTCGCACTTGGTCCGTCAATACAGGAACTGTTAATGCTGTTTCTGTATGATGCTGGAGTTTCCATCTGATGATGTCCCATGTGTGCTCCTTTGGAACCAGATCTGATGACCAAGCTGGCCAATGCAACATGTCGACAGTATGTAGAGCATGTTGGGTTACAACAGCTGTAACTGGGCGACCGTTATCCTGTTGGAAAACGACCCTATGAATGCTGTTCATGAATGATAGCAGCACAACAGGTCGAATCACCAGATTGAAGTACAGTTTAGCAGTCAGTGTGCGTGGGATACCCTCGAGAGTGCTCCATCTGTTATACGAAATCGCGCCCAGACGATAACTCCAGATGTAGGTACATTGTGTCTAACACGCAGACAGGTTGGGTGCAAGCCCTCAGCTGTACTCATTTTAACCAACACACGGCCTTCAGTGGCACCGAGGCAGAGCCACCTTTCATCAGAAAATACAACAGAGCTTCACCCTCCAAAGAACTCTCGTTTGAAGGCACTGAAGTTCAAATGTTCAAATGGCTCTGAGCACTATGGGACTTACATCTGAGGTCATCAGTCCCCTTGAACTTAGAACTACTTAAACATAACAAACCTAAGGACATCACACACATCCATGCCCCAGGCAGGATTCGAACCAGAGACCGTAGCGGTCGTGCCGTTCCAGACTGGAAACACTGAAGTCGCAAATGGCTGTGGTTTAGATTCAGTGGAACGCTCGCTACGGGGCATCTGGCTCGCAGCTGTACTTCAAGTCACCGATTTCCTTGTATCACTGCGGCGCCAACTGCTGCTCAGATTGCCGGTGCAGATGCAGTACAAAGCGCCAGAGCCATACGCCGAACACGGTAGACTTCCCTCTGGACAGAGGCACGTGGCCGTCTGGAACCTGGTCTTCTTCCGACCGTGCACTGTCGCGACCACGCTGCCAACAATCATGTAGAGCCGCTAATTTCCGCAATATCGCAGACGGAACATCCGGCTTCCGTAGCGCTATTACACGACCTCGTTCGAACTTAGTGAAGTGTTGATAATGACATCTCTGTCGCCTTAAAGGCGTTCTTGACTAATATCAGATCACCAACTCAAAGGTAACTAACGCTCACGACGTTCGCGGCATGTATCTAAAGCAAACCTGATTCGCATCCTCAAGTGGCACTACTAGCGCCACTCTCATGCGGCTGGCTCGAAATTTGAACTGACATCACATTTCTAGATTTCCGGAAAGCTTTTGACACCGTTCCTCAAAAGCGACTTGCAATCAAGCTGCGGGCCTATGGGTATCGTCTCAGTTGTGCGACTGGATTCGTGATTCCCTGTCAGGAAGGTCGCAGTTCGTAGTAATAGACGGCAAATCATCGAGTAAAACTGAAGTGATATCAGGTGTTCCCCAGGGAACCGTCCTGGGACCTCTACTGTTCCTGATCTATATAAATGACCTGGGTGACAATCTGAGCAGTTCTCTTAGGTTGTTCGCAGATGATGCTGTAATTTACCGTCTAGTAAGGACATCCGAAGACCAGTATCAGTTGCAAAGCGATTTAGAAAAGATTGCTGTATGGTGTGGCAGTTGACCCTGAATAACGAAAAGTGTGAGGTGATCCACATGAGTTCCGAAAGAAATCCGTTGGAATTCGACTACTCGATGAATAGAACAATTCTCAAGGCTGTCAATTCAACTAAGTACCTGGGCGTTAAAATTACGAAGAACTTCAGTTGGAAAGACGACATAGATAATATTGTGGGAAAGGCGAGCCAAAGGTTGCGTTTCATTGGCAGGACACTTAGAAGATGCAACAAGTCCTCTAAAGAGACAGCTTACACTACACTCGTTCGTCCTCTGTTAGAATATTGCTGCCGGGTGTCGGATCCTTACAAGGTGGAATTGACGGAGGACATCGAAAGGGTGCAAAAAAGGGCAGCTCGTTTTGTATTATCACGTAATAGGGCAGAGAGTGTTGCAGATATGATACGCGAATTGGGATGGAAGTCATTAAAGCAAAGACGTCTTTCGTCGCGGCGAGATCTATTTACGAAATTTCAGTCACCAACTTTCTCTTCCGAATGCGAAAATATTTAGTTGAGCCCAACCTACATAGGTAGGAATGATGATCAAAATAAAATAAGAGAAATCAGAGCTGGAACAGAAAGGTTTAGGTGTTCGTTTTTCCCGCTCGCTGTTCGGGAGTGGAATGGTAGAGAGATAGTATGATTGTGGTTCGATGAACCCTCTGCCAAGCACTTAAATGTGAATTGCAGAGTAATCACGTAGATGTAGATCTTTCCTACACACTTTCGTTTATGTCGCACAACTCCTTGGTGCTAGGATTTTTTTTCCGATAGTGTAGATATACGTGTGTGGCCGTCTTAAGCGACGCCTGCTGCCGAGGCGGTTAGTGGCGTGGGCGCGCACTGAGTACTGCCATTCACCGTTCCCTCTGGCTGAGGAGCGCCGCAGCGGCCACCTGGGTGACCCGCAGCCGGCGGACAGGTCGGCGCTCTACGCTGCCCGGCTACCAGTGGCCCGCGGTGCTCATTGTCCGGGCGTGCCGCGCGGCGGGAGTCCCCATTGTCCGGCGACCGCCCGCCTGCGCGCCGCTCGTTTATTCGGCGTCTCCCTTGCAGCACCGCCGGTAATCTATCAAGCGACCCGCTGTGCCACCGCTCCTACCAGGTACGGCGTCGCGCCAGTGTCTAGCAACCGCGGCGTTACACGCTTTTTAGGACAAGACTCACAGCTCACGCAGGTCAACGAATAGCAATACTCTGTCGATTTCATCCCAGTTTTACAGCGAAAGTAAAAGTGAAAGTGGGTTGAAAGGAAGGAAGCTTAGTGGTTCAGTGTTAAAATCTACACCGAAGAGGCACAGTAACTGGTACACCTGCCTAATATCGTGTAGAGGCCCCCCCCCCGCCCCCCCCGAGGACGCAGACACGACGTGTCATGGACTCGACTAATGTCTGAAGCAGTGCTGCAGAGAATCAACACCATGAATCCTGTAGGGTTGCCCATAAATCCGTAAGAGAAAGAGGGGTTGAAGGTCTCTACTGAACACTACGTTCCAAGGCATCCCAGATATGCTCAATAATGTTCTTGTCTGGAGAGCTTGGTGGCCAGCGGAAGTGTTGCCACTCAGTAGCAATTCTGGACGTGTGGGGTGTCACAGTGTCCTGCTGCAATCGCCCAAGTCAGTCGGAGTGCACAATGGATACGAATGGATGCAGGTGATCAGATGCTTAAGTACGTGTCACCTGCGAGAGTCATATCTAGAGGTATCAGGGGTCCCATATCACTCCAACTGCACACTCCCCGTTCCATTACAGAGCCTCCATCAACTTGAACAGTCCCCTGCTGACATGCAGGGTCCACGGATTCATGAGGATGTCTCCATACCTTCGACCATAAATATAATAGACTGGCCCTGACGTCATTTTTGTGGCTCCATCTCTGGGCTGAAGTCACGTGAATGTTGGCAAAACATGGTTGTTTCGCGTTGCGCTTATGGCTGTACTCAGCGTTTTGTTGGGGGAAATGGCATTACATTTCACGTGTGTTTCTATGATAGTGCAGATGCGTTTATTGAAATCTGCTGAAGTGACTTTTATGATTTTTACACTTGACATAGAGTATCACGTAAATTAAAGTGTTGAAAGTGATGCCTGTAAAGTCAGACTCATATTACATTTTGGAAAGTATCTGTGATAATTCAGTTACAGAAGTAAGTATAATTGTTTCTCGTTCCTACTCATAGGTTCCCTAAGGATGAAAACCGAAGGCAGCTTTGGATACAGGCCCTGAAACGCAAAAAACTTTAAGCCATCTGCACATACGCGCCTTTGTTCGAAGCACTTCGTGGAGAAGTGTTTTGATAGGTTAGTTATTATTTACAATTTATATTTATAATTTATATTTACAGTGTCTGTCATTTTTAAACCTAGGCTCCAAAATTATTTTCTGAAACTTCAAAGTCTCACCTTTCATCTAAAATACCCTTTTTTTTAAACAGATAGTTTAAACTTTTGTAAAAATAGTGGGAACTGAAGCTTAAGTGCACCTAAAATTGATACTCTAAAATGGACTTGCTCCTAAAGTCGACAATTTTGGCATCTGTAGTTGACATAATTCCCATATCCCGTTTTCTTTTATAAGTGACTAGAACTCAAAACGCGGCGAATCTAATTTTTAAAGTTTTGACATGAGCCCACTCTTACTGTTTAAAAGTATTTTAACGACATTTTACTTTAATTGATAGTTTATAGTAATTTCGTCCCGCTGCCCACCAGAGTGGCGTTCGATGTATTTGTTAGATTTTCTAAATGGTACTGTGAACAAATACAGGTCAAATGTAGTTTTGGCATAATTTTTCGCAAATAAAAAACTAATTTTTGTTGGAAGCGTTTGGCAGTCAATTGAGAAATGTGGGGAAAATACGATAGAAACATAGGATGGTGGACCGCTGATTTGAAATCCCGCCACGTTTTGCCAACAGTCACGTGGTTTATGTTGGAGCCACACCAGCCCTATAGCTTCTGCACAGCAAGGCCAGGCTACTAGTATCTATGGTGGAAGCTCCATAACCCAACACGTCCATCCGCTCAATACAACTTGAAACGAGACTCGTCCGACCACGCAACATGTCCCGAGTCATCAACAGTTCAACGACGGTGTTGACGGGCAAAGGCGAGGAGTAATGCTCTGCGTCGTACAGTCATCAAGGGTGCTGAGCCTTCGGCTCCGAAAGCCCATATCGATGATGTTTCTTTGAATGATCCGCACGTGACACTTGTTGATGGCCCAGCCTTGAAATCTGCAGCAATCTGCTGAACGGTTGCACTTTTGTGACGTTGAACGATTATCTTCAGTCGTCCTTGGTCACGTCCTTGCAGGATCTTTTTCCGGCCGCAGCGATGTCGGAGATTTGATTTTTTTCCGGATTCCTGATGTTCACGTTACACTCGTCAAATAGTCGTACGAGAAATTCGCATTCCATCGCTGCCTCGGAGATTCTGTGTCCCATAGCTCGTGTGCCGACTACAACACCACGTTCAAACACTTAAATCTTGATAAGTTGCCACTGTAGCAGCAGTAAACGATCGAACAACTGCACCAGACACATGTTTTCTTATAAAGGCGTTGCCGACCGCAGCACCGTATTTTGCCTGATTACATGTCTCTGTATTTGAATACACTTGGCTATGCCAGTTTCGTTGGTGTTTCAGTGAATATGTTAACTAGAAGTGATGGATGCACGTATAACCATTGAACAGCGTTGCATCTGACGCTGTGGCTCTAGCCGCGAAACTGGTTGTATATTAAGAACATCAGAATTTTACCAGCTGCCCGTGGAATACTCCTTAATATCATGCCTTTCAACAGCTGCCGTTGCCCAGAACATAAAACACTTTGTATAAATTTAAGAATTAGTAAGTCTTTTCTGACTATATTTTTCTGGAAGACAAATTTATTTCAAAGTGAACCCTGAACAATAAACAGTATATACCAGATAAAGGAAACTTCTGAAATGTAGTGTTACGAGATTACGCAGAAGAGTAGGCGGATACATGATTTAAGGCTGGCCATTGTGGCCGAGCGATTCTAGGCGCTTCAGTCCGGAACCGCACTGCTACTACGGTCGCAGGTCCGAATCCTGCCTCGGGCAAGGATGTGTGTGATGTCCTTAGGTTAGTTAGGTTTAAGTAGTTCTAGGTCTAGGGGACTGATGACCTTGGAAGTTAAGTCCCATAGTGCTCAGAGCCGTTTGAATTTGATGAACGGTCTTTCATTCCGCCAAGGACATTCAGAAACGTCACTGAAAGTATCTTCAGCACAGTTCAAGCTATCGTAAAGATTAGGGACGGACACATCACGTACTGATGTCCACTAATATGTCCCGGCTTCTTTCGATCAGATGCTGTATTCTGTGTGGCAGTATATTTGACATCGACTGAAATACAGGCAAGTTGCAGAACGAATTCGTTCACCTGAGACGATAAACATATTCGTCGGGCTAACTGGCCTTTTTTCTTTTATCGTGTCTGCTTTCCTATTTCTTAGTTGGAATTAAATTGTTGTCCCCATATGAGACGGAATTATGACTGCAAATTTTCCTCGCCGTCCGCTGCGCGGCGCATTTAAGCCTTCTCCAGCGCTGGCTGGTGGAGCGGAGTGAATCAAGAATTCCGCGCGCGTAGCGGCAGAAACGCCCAGTATCTCTGACAGTCGGTGTGCGCTCATAGGATTACTTGGGGCGGAATGGCCTCGGGGCGAACAGGCGCTCTGACGCGAAATGCCGACGGGGCAGCGCCACGGAAATATGCAAAGCGGGCGGCGTGGCGCGGCGCGGTCGCACCTGGGCGCGGATCTCAACCGCCTACCGCCTCTGCTCTCTAGCGTCTGTTATTTAATTCTCCCTTTCTTCGCGCCCTCGGCGGGTTTCCGGAGCTATGTGCCGCCAACTGCCTACGCACGGGGTCGCGTAATTAACGTGAATTACACGCCGGTGGGTTGTGGTCGTGGAAATGCTGCCCGATTGCGTCTCAGATGTGGTCCAGCGGGTTCATATCAGGTAAATTTGGTAGTCAAGACACCAACGTGAATTCACGATTGTGCTCCTGAAACCACTGTAGCACCATATTGAGACGGGAAATTATCCTACTGGAAGACGCCATCGCTGTCGCGAAAAACATCAAGCTCAAGAAGTTTGACGTTTCTGCAGAACGAAAAATTTGCTTTGTAAAATCAACAGGAATTCCGCAAACAGAGACCTTGAGAAACTAATCTCCCTCTGTTGCTCTAGGAGATCCTAGTGATGTAGACAAATAGTTCAAATGGCTCTAAGCACTATGGGTCTTAACTTCTGAGGTCATCAGTCACCTAGAACTTAGAACTACTCAAATTTAACTAACCTAACGACATCACACACATCCATGCCCGAGGCAGGATTCGAACCTGCGACCGTCGCGGCCGCGCGGTTCCAGACTGTAGTGCCTAGAACCGCTCGGCCACTCAGGCCAGCAGTGATGTCGACAACAGCACTCAGGTCGAAGTAGTGTTCTTTAACTTTTGGAAGGCATTTGACACCGTCTTACACTTCCGGCAGTGAAAAATACGAGTATATGATCTTACTCGTATTGGACCAGATTTGTGACTGGATTCAAGACTCCTTTACAGACAGTACTCAACAACTCGCCCTTAACGGTTGGTTGGTTGGGTGGGTGGAGAAGGGACCAAAGTACGCGGCCATCAGTCCCACCAACTTTAGGTTAACTAAAACCGATAAAATCCCACATTAAAAGTGGGAACTACAATATCCATAAAATGATAAACTATTGACAGGGAAGGAAGGAAAAGGAAGGAAGAAGAGGTGAGGGGAAACAAAGTGACTAATGACAGGGGTGTGAAGGAAGAAGCACAGGAGACAAGAGAGACGCTCAAGACATAACAGACCCCATAAGGAAAAGAGTGGGAAGGCAGAGAGCCGGGGTGAACCACCAAGCTCAGTTGAAGTCAGTCCAGTCGGGGCGAAGGGGGGAGCAAGAGGGCCTGCCATCCCCTCCACTCACCGATAAGGTGGAAGGTCACTCCCTTATATAAGCGATTAAAACCCCTATCACGAACAAAACGTAAAACGAGATCCGCCGTTGAAGCATTGTCAGCCAACACCAGGGGTAGCGAGTCTGGAAAACTAAAAGTTCGTCGCAGGGTGGCTACGTTGGGGCAGTTCAATAAGCCACAGTCAACATCGATCCACAACGTCAGAGAGGGGAGTCCTCACAACAGAGGAGATACCCGTGAGTCAAACAAGTATGGCCTATGCGGAGCCGGCATAGGAGGACACAGGCCTTACGAGATGCCCAGAAGGAGGACCGCCACTGAGTTGTAGAATCCTTAATCGTCCTGAGCTTGTTCGGTGGAGAAAGAGTGTGCCATTCTGCATCCCAAAGGCCCAAAACCAGCCGAGCGAAGGTCTATTTCCGGAATGCCAACAGCAAGAGATGGCCTGGGAGTAGCTAACTTAGCCAGTAGATCGGCCTGGGGTCCAAATGAAAAGCACCAAGTATCCACGTTGATCAACGAGAGAAAGGGAGTCCTGGACAGCGATGATCAACGGGTGGCGAGGGAAGCATCGCTGTTAACGGAACAAAATCGATAGGTGTAAAGGTAATTTTCAGTGTATCCCAAGGAAGTCTTGATAGGACCCTATTGTTCACAGTGTATATAAATGATCTAGTAGAAAGCGTTGGAAGCTCTTTAAAACTGTTCGCAGATGATGTAGTTGTCTGTAAGAAAATTGGAACTCCAGGAGACAGTATCGATTTGCAGGAGATTGATTAATGGTGCGCACCTCTGACGGTTAACCGTGAACGTGAATAACTATAACATATTGCGCATACATAGGAAAAGAAGTCCACTGCTGTACAATTACACTATGGATGACAAAGTGCTGGAAACAGTATCGAAAGCAAAATATCTAGTAGTAACAAGCCCGAGGACCTTAAGTGGAATGACCACATAAAACAGATACTAGGCACAGCAGGTGCCAGTCTCAGATAAATAGAAAGAATTTTAAGGAAATGTATCTGATGCACGAAGGAAATGGAAATGAAATGAGCGTTTGGCGTCATTGGCCGGAGGCCCCTTGTGGGGCAGGTCCGGCCGCCTTGGTGCAGGTCTTATTACATTCGACGCCACATTCGGCGACCTGCGCGCCGAATGGGAATGAGTTTTCGTTTAGTATGAGTAAGGAACAAACAATTGCAATTTTTTGGGATTATTGTATGAGTCAGTAGAAAACTTACTCCGAAGATAAATATAACTGACTTTTATATTGGTAGATAGTATTTGTGAAGAACGGATTACAAATAATGCTTAAGTTTGTTTCATGTGCGGGAGCGGTTTGATAATGCAGCATTCTTGTTTCGTCAGACATCCAGATCAGGAATTTATTTTGTTTTTCATTTTTTTTTGTTGGGTGTTATCGACCATTGAGTGGGATATTGATTTAAGAAATAGATTTTGTTATTTTGTTTAAGGAGAGATTGTATTCACGAAGTTCAATTTTTTTTAGTTTAGTTTTCGTAATTCTTGGATTGTTGTCACATGATTTCAGAGAAAGCTTAAGTATTTTTGAAATGTCATTAAATGTTAAGTATAAGGAAATGAAATTAGAATTGAGTTCATTTAAACCAGAGTCACTGTCCGCATCACAAATGTCAATTGATTTTCGAGTATTTAAAAACCATTATAAAAAAATGAACTAAGTATGATAACCATTTTTTTACAGTATGCGTTGCACCACTCCGTATCTCTGTAGTTAGATTTTGTATGTCTGTTATCGAGGCGCGCCGTACCTATGGGAGCAGTTTACACCCACGTCAGACAAATTGTGTAAAAAATGGCTCTGAGCACTATGGGACTTAACTTCTGAGGTCATCAGTCCCCTAGAACGTAGAACTACTTGAACCTAACTAACCTAAGGACATCACACACATCCATGCCCGAGGCAGGATTCGAACCTGCGACCGTAGCGGTCACGCGGTTCCAGACTGAAGCGCCTAGAACCGCACGGCCACAACGGCCGGCAGTTAAAGTGATGGTTTTAATTATTCGGGGGATACTGTATAGATGCGCCCACATCCATTCCCGTCAAGACACCACTACCACCACCAACAACAACACCACCACCAACACAACCACTTGAGTAAAATGCACAGAACGTTCATTCAAACATGTGAAACTGTCAGAAGAGATCTTCTTTCGGATGTCTGCTACATCGTGTAAGTGTTCACCCTTCATGTGAATTTCTGCGCTTCGCCGTTTTGTGGTAAGTTCGTACTCATAACACCAAGTCCAGTTATCCGTGATGACTTTTTCTAGGAAAGAGCTGTCTATGTTTTGTATTTCAATGAAGCTGAGGTAGCTGTCCGTGCGTCCGCGTTTTTGTTCAGGAGTCAAAGTACGCGTTACAATCTTGGTACACACTTATCTCTTCTTCAAAATAGTTTGGAGAATGTCTTGGACATTTGATTTAGAGATGCTGCTCCACTGTGATTTGTGACTCATCACTGTCATAGTACCTCCACTGGTTAATACTGTTTGCTAATAATTGACTATTCTCTTGTTTTCAGATGTTAAAAAATGGCTCTGAACACTATGGGACTTAACATCTGTGGTCATCAGTCCCCTAGAACTTAGAACTACTTAAACCTACCAAACCTAAGGACATCACACACATCCATGCCCGAGGCAGGATTAGAACCTGCGACCGTAGCAGGCGCGCGGTTCCGGACTGAGCGCCTAGAACTGCGAGACCACCGCGGCCGGCTCAGTTGTTAAAGTTTCCACCGTATTTACTATGCTGATGTCGCTTAAACACCACGAAAGAAATCAGTCTAGGAACCTAGTGAAAGGACGATGTACATTTTGTCCAAATTTTATAAATAAAATAACCACAATTCCAAAACCGTATGTGATTTCTTCCAACATTTTATGAGTTGTCCGAGAGAAATGAAGGAAACCACTGATTATAATGAAAGTTCATTGAAACACCTGAAACGTCCCCTTAGAAAAATTATAAATGACTGTGCTGATAAACCTCTTACGTTGTTTGATTTTCGAATAGATGAGCAAAACTGAACGTACTCAGACATTCTCTTTACTTATTCTGATCATCACGAAACTGACACACAATATGTTTAGCGTAACGCAATCTGACTTTCAATAATCCCTACAAAAGAATGGTCCTGACTAACAATAATCTATACCTGTCATGAATCACTTACAAAAATCTTCGTTACTATAACTACTGCTATACAGCGAGCGCCAATACTGCCAGCTACATAAAAGATTCAAACTACTGAAGGCACTAACTACTGGTAGGCATAGTTAGCAAGTGAAAGATTTTGGTAGAGAACAAACAATGTATTTACCTTAATAGTGTTCTAAACTCATAAAATATATCAGTTCATGACATCGAGTCTTACAAATTTCCTTTTTCTGGCGGACACACGTCCAGATCGTCCGCTCTCAAAATTCTGCCATCTCTCTCCCCACATCCACCACTGCTGGCGGCTCACTTCCAGCTGCGCAATAGAGTTGTGGAGATTCGTGAATGAGGAGTTCATTTGAACGACTCTAAATAAAAGAATCGTAAGAATCGAATCGTGATACGGACGAATCGTCGTTCAGAAGAATCGTAAGAACGATTGCTTGTTTCCGAGTCGTGACCATTCCAAGTTCCAACAATTCATCGATTCTTAGTACGCTATGCTTCGAAGGCAACTTCCGAATCATGCCGAGTCGTGCCGAATGATTACGACCGCCAGACGGCTGTCAAGTGGAGGATGCGTGTGAACAAAGGAAGCTCGGAACGAACAAACGAAGTTCGTGGGCCGTAATATTACTCGTGAAAACCAAGCTGGCACTTGGCGGTGGCTGACGGGAACGAGCGTAAAGGCATTTCCCACTTACTATCGCTACCATCAGCCACCGCGCCGATGTCAACTTTCATCAATTAAGGCATTACACGTATAAATCGAGAATCACACTTGTAACGTCAAATGTATGTTTACTCATAAATAAACTATTTCTGGCATATCTTATCATGACACAGTTCGATTCTAACCCCAGTGACAATAACAGACATGTCCTGCCATCTGTGAGTAAGATGTAGAACTTTTTGCATTCCGTAAGAATCGTGCCATCGCAGACTAGAACGAACAGTGAAACAATCGTGAACGAATCGTCGGAATCGATTCGCAAGGTGAGATTGAATCGTAGGAATCGAATCGGGAAAAAGAATCGTGTTGCCCAACTCTACTGCGCAACGCTACGCTCTGTTCACAGCCAGCTGCCCAACACTGCAATAGGAAATATTCCAACAATGCCAACCAGCCATAGACTGCACACAGAACAGTCAGTGATTTTCATGCAGAGCGCTACGTGGTGTTACCGACGTAAAAACCTAAACAGCGTACTTACACATCTTGTTGTTTTTGTTGTGGTCTTCAGTCCGAAGACTGATTTGGTGCAGCTGTTGACGTTACTCTCCACCGAGGAAGCCGTTTCATTATAGGCGAAAAAAGAAGACAATCAGGTCTGATCTTTTTAAAACCTTTTTTGGAAAGGGAATACGAACACAAATAGTGTTAACCTGAAGCTGGTGGAGAAACCTCCACGTCGTGTACGATTATACAACGTGGAACACGCTAGGGCGCGAGGTATCGTATCAGCGGAGGGTATTGTATGAGGGCGTGCTTCGGAGGACGGCCGTTGGGGAGTGTCGGAGGCCATACGTCTGAGATCCCGCATTCTGGAGCCGCAGCTCCAAGGGGCTGCCGCGGCCAAAGAGAGGGGCAGGGGAAAGGGAAAGGGAATGGGCCTTGTTTGCCCCGCTGGGGGTCCGGTCCCACTACTTGCTCTCCACGTGCGTTCCCATGGACCAGTGCGAGCACGCTCTGCGTGTGTGTGTGTCAAAGCGAGAGGGCAGCAGGGAGGGGCAAAGTGCTCGAAACGTGTAACCTGAGACGGCGGATGTTGACTGCTGCAGTAGAGGGCTGTTAGTGAAGCATGTTGGTTCGATTACGGTACGGCCTCCCTTCAGTGAAATACCGTCGTTGCCCGCATACAAAATCCGCTATCGTTACACATGTTACAACTGCACAACTTTTTACAAGAAGAGATAGGAAAGCTGTGTATGCTGACAACTTCTGGAAGCTCACGAACACGCCACATCGACTTAAACGACATTACACTCAGAAGGCTCCGCGGATGTATAACCCTGTGGGTATCCGAAGTAATAATTTCTTTGCGGATGAACGCTTGCGAGTATCAGTAATAATATTTACTTTTGGTTAAAGTACAGCGTCATTATTAATTTATAATGTATGTCGTATTTTGTTGCTTCCAATCAATGAACGCGTTTGCGTGAAGCGACACCTCACGTCTGTTGTTCGCGTAGCTGAAAACTTGTTTCTTTTGTTCGGGGTTGCCGGCCGGGGTGGCCGAGCGATTATAGCCGCTACAGCACTACAGTCTGGAAACGTGCGACCGCTACGGTAGCAGGTTCGAATCCTGCCTCTGGCATGGATATGTGTGACGTCCTTAGGTTAGTTAGGTTTACGTAATTCTAAGTTCTAGGGGACTGATGATCTTAGCAGTTAAGTCCCATAGTCCTCAGAGCCATTTGAACCATTTGTTGAGGGTTCTTTTGTTCCGTCGTTACGACTACAAGACATACGTGTAACACGTATCACTAGACGGGTTCCGTGTTATTGAAGTAAAGCTTCAGTGGTTGTCTGTCATTGCAGATATTTACGATTGGTTTCATTTTCAAGATCGAAAAATAGTTTGTTGACAAAAAATGTTGGTCTCTACTTACGGTAACGGCGGTCGTGGTGGCCGAGCGGTTCTAGGCGCTTCAGTCCTGAACCGCGCCACTCTTGCAGTCGCAGGTTCGAATTCTGCCTCGGGCATGGATGTGTGTGATATCCTTAGGTTAGTGAGCTTTAAGTAGGTCTAAGTTCTAGGGGACTGATGACCTCAGGTGTTAAGTCCCATAGTGCTCAGAGCCATTTGAACCATTTGAACTTACGGTAATTTCCGCTTGGTTTTTCACCTACGTCAGGAAATGCCATCTGCTAGAACATCTTTGATTTCTTTTTCCGTTGGGCACTGATAATTGTGATCTAACTTTACACTGCTTTGTTGAACTATGCATTTTTTACATTAAACACAGCACAATTTTGTACACCTCTGTTCACTGTTTATTTGTAGCCTTCTAATTGTGTATCGCGTTTTCTAGTGTTGCCAACAGTGCCACAAGTCTTTCTATCTACAGGCTTTTTTCTTTCTCTGTAGTTCATTATATATGTGTGATACTATTTAATTATGATGCTGTATATTTATATACGATGTAAGAGAAATGACGGAATAGTGATGGAGGTTTAATTAATTTTTTGTGAGTAGTTGAAGTAGGAGAAGCAAAGATGAATGTGTGATGTCGAATAAGCTGGAGAAAAATGTGAGGGGCAAGAAGTGAAATGAACGTGGGGGAAGGGGAGGGGGCGGTGACAGAGAGATTGAAGGATGCAAAAGGCCCTTTTCATTTTCATGTGATTTCTTCAATTATTTTATATACTCTCTGGTTTCCAACACTAATTTGCTCATTCAGCAACTGTTTATTTTGTGTTAATGCTTTGTGTGTATGGAAATTTTCTTGGAAAGGGAGGAGGGTCAATCTTTATTGATTCTTATCTACATCTACGTATGTACTCCGCTATATACTATCTGAAAAAAAAAATCTGCAAAAGTATTCAGTCAGACGTACATATGATTTCAAAGTAGTGCACGCAGAGGTAATTCGCTTTAAATGCTCAGAAATGCAAGACTATGCACTCCACAAAACCTAAATCGTACTATCCCATGACAACAAAGCAGCTAGTCACAGCTGGAATTGGTCGGCTTATACGCCGACCGTGGTGGCCACGCGGTTCTAGGCGCTGCAGTCCGGAACCGCGCGACTGCTACGGTCGCGGGTTCGAATCCTGCCTAGGGCATGGATGTGTGTGATGTCCTTAGGTTAGTTAGGTTTAAGTAGTTCTAAGTTCTAGGGGACTGATGACCTCAGATGTTATGTCCCATAGTGCTCAGAGGCATTTGAACCATACAGCTCATACCTGTACCTGTGTATAACAGTTTGTTGGGGATATGAAATGGAACGATCACGTAGTCTTCGTAGTAGGTAAAGCAGGTGGCAAGCTTCGGTTCATTGCTAGGATACTACTAAAATCCAATCATTCTACAGAATATATTGCTTACAAAACACACGTGCAACCCATAGTAGAATGTTGCTGAAGTGTGTGGGACCCGTATAAAATCGGATTAGCAGATGACGTTGAATGCTTGCAAAGGAGGGCAGTACTAATGTTCATAGGTTTGTTAGAACAGAGGTAGAGCGTCACGAAGATGGTGAAAAAACTGAACTGCGTGGTTCTTAAAGATAGATGGAAACTGTCTAGAGAAAGCCCAGTCACAAACTTGTAAGAAGCAGCTTTAGTTAAGAAGTCTAGAAATATACGTCCCCATACGTATCGCTCCTATAGGGATGGCAAAGACAAAATTACATCAATTACAACACGCACAGAGGCGTTCAGGCAGACACTCTTCCCGTGCTGTACGTGAATGGAACGACAAGAACTCGTAATAAATTGTACACCGGGGAATATTCTCTGTCATACACTTCAGTGGTTTGTAGAGTGTAATTGTAGGGCTGAAAGGTGTTCATTGTTTGTTATGTCCACTGAATTTCCTCCCATACCTATCTAAACACAGCAACTGTCTTGATATACGATCTCGTAAATAATTGGTAGTCTCTATTTGTCAGCTTTGCAACTATGAATAAAGGCATGATCTGTTTTGTTGTTTGTCTGGTAGCTCATTGTAATCCCACACATTTTGAACTGGCTGGAGATCTTATGGGAGAGTGCTTCAAAAATGGAATACAAAAAAAATTATATTTTTTTATGTGTGATGCTAAGAGGAGTGTTATTTTTACTTATCTTCTTTTTTAAGTTATCTAATTAAATTTTATCATTGAGATCCTCTTGTGTCATTGTAATGTCAGTTAATAACGTTAGATCCTACACCACACACACATTTCTTACTCATTTGTCTAAAGAGCCGCGCGGGATTAGCCGAGCGGTCTGAGGCGCTGCAGTCATGGACTATGCGGCTGGTCCCGGTGGAGGTTCGAGTCCTTCCTCGGGCATGGGTGTGTGTGTTTGTCCTTAGGATAAATCAGGTTAAGTAGTCTGTAAGCTTAGGGACCGATGACCTTAGCAGTTAAGTCCCATAAGATTTCACACACATTTGAACATTTTTTTATTTGTCTCAAGAAAGCTCTCCCGCACGGCGAGCTAACATTTAGTAATGAAACATGACGTATATCATATTATCATCGGCCATTTGTAATCCACTACTAGGTAATGGTTCCCTCCACACTTTTCAATGGTCTGTAGCTTCACACATCCCTCTTGCTCCACCATATTTTCTAATATCAGCATTAGGCTGTCGTTTCGACCTCTTATTATTTTTCCATCGGAGAGATTTCTTGGTCCATCTACCATCCATTCACCTGACTGTTTGTCCCGTACAGATATAAGAGTAAACTAGGGATGATCTGAAAGAGGAAACGTGTGACTGAATCTAGTCGCTGGCCCCTTCTACTGATACCTCACATCCTACCTACGTTGTCCGCATCTGAGGACCCGGAACAAAGTGTATTCTTTTGTTTCCCCGCCCCAGAGAGCAGGTATCCCCTGTCCCGCCTGACCGGTTTTAACGTGCCCTCCCCCTCTGCTACCTAAGCCGTGAGCTGGCACAAAGCAGGAAGACGCAATGTTGTTCCTCGGACGTCATATTATGCCCCTGAAGGTTACCAAAGGGCAGAGTAATAGCCATCTTAGATACGTCTTGCAAAACAAGCACACATCAAACAGGTCACCCAGGTTGCTCATCTTTCGCACTATTAAAGTGCGTACGTAAGTGTAACAAATGATACACTAGCACCAGACCATTTTAATAGTTTTTGAAAAGTCGAGGTTTAAAGTTTTGCTGGCACTCACAAACGAAAGTCGATCCCCCGTCCTTACTAACATATACTTCATTCCACCGGATATATGAAAACTGTGCCCAGTGAAATTTGCTCCCAAAAAAAAGCTTGTGAAATTGGAGCCCGGTATTCACGGAAACTACCTACTCACTATGTTACGGCATGTTTGCACTACCGAAGTCCTCGTTTACATCAGTGAATTACCACTTGAAGAATCACCCTTAGCACGACTATTCCCTTGTGTCCCCAGTGAAGAGCTGTGCCACCCTGTCCAAGACGTGTCGACGCCACCACGCAAATGATCAGCAACGTATATCAACCTCTTGACGCAAAACGAGAGGTCGACATTACGGTCTACGACATGCCCTTTTACATACGCATGTTGTACTGGTTCTAGTTGTTTAAGATTCAAATCCCACTTTACCATCTTTTTAGGATGATTACGCTGTCCTAATATGAAAAATCATGTTATGGAATGTCATCTTTAAAAAAATGTTATTACGTAAGTTATTTTAATGATTCGTACTGTGTCATTTTAGAGTATACTTTACTTAATATACAGCTTTATGATGCACATACATCTTGCACTTGGCAGTACTGACTACGATATGCAGAATTAGAACTGTAAACAAAACTGATATCATGGTTTGAAATCACATTCTGAGGGCGTGCACTTGTAGCGCTAGGAGTGGGAGAAGAACCATGGTATTAGCTTATGACACCACGTGCGTAATTCATTTTAATTAGTATGACAGTTCATCTTATACATGTCACATTTATCAGGTGATCATCCACTTGTATGGATCATATTTAATTTTATATTTATTTTAAAGTATGCTTTGTCAGGGAGAACAGATACGATTTTTAAATTACGTGTTTCGAATTTGGTTTTTATGTTTTTCGCCGCTGTTTCTGAAGATTCGGTCATACGTAAAAATTTTGAAGCTGCGTCAGAAAGAAATTTAAAAAAAAGTTATGAACACTTCATATTGTAGAAATTTTCGCAATAAAGTTTTCTTCGATCATTTTCATTTATTAAAGTAAAACATTTTTATTTCATAATATAATAATGAAACATTTTAACCTGCTGGAGTTCGAACGGGAGGGGGGAGGTTCAAAATGGTTCAAATGGCTCTGAGCACTATGGGACTCAACTGCTGTGGTCATTAGTCCCCTAGAACTTAGAACTACTTAAACCTAACTAACCTAAGGACATCACACACATCCATGCCCGAGGCAGGATTCGAACCTGCGACCGTAGCAGTCGCACGGTTCCGGACTGCGCGCCCAGAACAGCGAGACCACCGCGGCCGGCGAGGGGGGAGGTTCAAAATGGTTCAAATAGCTCTGAGCACTATGGGACTTAACATCTCAGTCCCCTAGAACTTAGAACTACTTAAACTTTACTTACCTAAGAACATCACACACATCCATGCCCGAGGCAGGACTCGAACCTGCGACCGTAGCGGTCGCGCGGTTCCAGACTGAAGTGCCTAGAACCACTCGGTCACAACGGCCGGCCGGGTGGGGGGGGGGGGGGGAGGGTAGGGACTAGTGGACCTTTCACCGACCTTTTCTGGACGCAATTTTCACTGGACGCATTTTACAGGGCACCCTGTACATCCCGTCTCGCGTTGACGTAAGCCGACACCCACTCGCCGAGCCAGAAAACCGCGCAGAACCTGTGGCTTCCTGCCAGCTAAAGGCTCCTTCCCGACACCACCGTGAATTAAGGTTCTGCTAGCCACAACAAGACTTCACGCGTCTCCCAAACGCACCCATAACATGTAACGCAGATCTTTAAATCTTGCAGTAATGCATTATTTGAAATTCTGAGTCATCGGAGAGAAAATAATGCCAGCGAAAGGCTATCTGCAGCTTGTGGGCAATCCAGACAGCAGTTGAAGACATAAAAGGGGGACTGTTATTGCGAAGATAGTAAAATGGCTGCATCCTAGCTCCAGTCTATACATGGTGTGAGAAATAAGGAAAAAGCAAGGGGAAATATGGAAAGGGACTTACCGATCAGTGGGAAGAAATAAAAGCTTTAAGGTTTGCCAAGAACACTATATCTCTGTCAGACACAGCAAGTGACTTGGTAGAACATCTGAACTATTTTCTCCTCCTTCCAAAAAAGTAACGCAAATTAAGATTGTTGATTTGCAAATACATACATTCACCAACACCCTCCTGACGTATTCCATCAACAGTCAATAACAACATTTGATTAATACTACAAGTTATTCCAATCAGTCACAAACGTTTTTGGGTGCGCTTTTGGAGTGCCTGTGTTATTCCGATTACGATGCGAAGTTCCACTGGATATGCATGACGTTCAAAGGAACAGGCACTGCGACAACCATCATCAGCTGTAGAATAAGCTGGAAATGCGAGTTCGAGTAGCTGATGGTTGTCGTTATTCGCAACTGTGAATATATTTTATTGTTTCTGAGGGCTACACTTTCGTCATGAGGTGCATTTAAGTTAAGTAACGAGACATGTATGTTTCGTACGTACAATTTTTTGGTAACCCCTTACACAGTCTGGTAGCAAAAGACAAGAAACAGTATATTATTCTAGTATATGTCTGCAAAGATAAACAGTAACAGAAATGTAAGTACTCGCCGGGCGGAGTGGGCGTGCGGTTCTAAGCGCTATAGTCTGGAACCACGCGACCGCTACGCTCGCAGGTTCGAATGCTGCCTCGGGCATGGATGTGTGTGATGTCCTTAGGTTAGTTAGGTTTAAGTAGTTCTAAGTTCTAGGCGACTGATGACCTCAGAAGTTAAGTCGCATAGTGCTCAGAGCCATTTCAACCATTTTTGTAAGTACTCACAGAATCCCATTTCTGTAGTGTTTACATCATATGCAACAGCACATACACTATGTATACTTTAAAGTACACAAAGATGGCATATTATAAGGTAATAAGTTCAAAGAAAGTATAATAATAATGTTGACAGCAGTGTAAAATTTATGTAATATTTTTTATTATTATTACTATATCAAAATACACTGACGCTTTTATGACAGGACATATAAATAAATCGAAATTATGAAAGAAACAGGAGAAGTACGGCTCCAAATATCATTTGTAGACACGATATACGTATGGATCAACTACCTGGCTGCTAAAGTTCGGAAAAATAAATGCAGTGACATCAAGAGAGACTATGTATTCAAATAATTAGGTGGTACGATTCAGGAAACTCGCCTGCAAAGAACTGAACGAATTTCAGTCACATAATGAAAACGAATTTCAGGCTTTCAGAAGACAACTAAAGCAAACAATTTATCTCTAAATTCAACAAACTGAGACAGTGAAACTCAGTCATCAACACAGTGTGTCTTCATGGTGCCGTAACACTCACTTTTAACAGAAAGGGGAACATCGAAGAAATTAGAAAGACAAAACAAAAAGTTATCAGAAAAACTGTAGATCCAAATTGCATTGAAAATGCAACATATAGTTTTAGAGCAAATAAAGAAATTGAAAAGTCGACCGACATTGGTGTGTCTACGAAAAAAACTGATTGGACATATCAAAAGATTGGAAACAATCAGATCAACCAGACACGTTGTGCAATTGGACGAAAGTTGCAGTGAAGCTAAATTTGAAACGCGAAGTGGATCGGTGCACTATAAGATGTGAAAGAAGTGGGAATGACACAACTTCGTGTACCAGATAGAAAAATCCAAACAGAGATAATGAAAGAAATATAGGCAATAACAAAACCTAAAACAAAATGAAATTGGTGAATATTGTGTTGCTCAATACTGCTCAAACGTGATATCGCGTCTGTCTGTGTGTGTGTGTGTGTGTGTGTGTGTGTGTGTGTGTGTCTGTGTGCGTGCGTGCGTGCGTACATGCGTGAATGGGCAAATGGTTCAAATGGCTCTGAGCACTATGGGACTTAACATCTGAGGTCATCAGTCCCCTAGAACTTAGAACTGCTTAAACCTAACTAACCTAAGGACATCACACACATCAATGCGCGAGGCAGGAATCGAACCTGCGACCGTAGCGGTCACACAGTTCCAGACTGTAGCGCCTAGAACCCATCGGCCACACTGGCCGGCGTGAATGGGTGAGAGGGGATTGTATAAACAAGGAATAAGAGAGAGCGGGAGAGAGAGAGAGAGAGAGAGAGAGAGAGAGAGAGAGAGAGAGAGAGGGAAGGGGGGGGGGGCTACTTTCACCGTGATAGAGTTGTGGGTTGTCAGGATTCACTTTAGTTTTTTTTGCGGTGGGTTTTTGCCTTATCCCACAATGTTAGTGGTAATAAAAAAATCACTTGAAACTGCCTAGCATATGATTCGTCGAACTATCGCGAATATCCAACGGTGTCACCCAACGCAACGTGATAGAGGCAGCCAGAAGTACTACGTTGCTAAATCTTTATACAGCTCGCCTCTCTCTCTCTCTCTCACACACACACACACACACACGTGAGAAAAGTGGATGGCAGGCGCAGCCCTGGCCACTTACAGAGCCCCTGCTGAGGCGCTGGCACTTTTTGGGGGGAGAAGTTTCCGCAAGGAGCAGTGGCCGCCCTCTGCCGCTCTGGCGGTTCCCGCCCTTCCCGTGTCGCCGTCGCTGATGAAGGACTCGCCGATGCCTCACTGTCGGCGACAGGGCGCGCACCGCCGACAGGTGAAACACTTGCCGCCGCGCCCCAAACAGATTGCCGCTCCCCCTGTGACGGATGCTGCGCGCCAAACTGCCCCACCTGACGCCCACGGGCGTGCGAGACACGCACCCGGACACTCTTAATACTGTCCTCGGCTCCAAACTGTCGCGCGGTCCTTGTGGCGCGTTTGTATCTAAGGTCACCCTCACTTATCAAATCTTCCGGAACCGCTACCAGAAATGCCTGCCTCCTTCTCAATATTTCATCTCGTTGTCTCACTTTTTCTAGTTCTACCTGTGTTGCCTCGTTGGGAGTAAGCCATGTTCTGCAGGGTGAGTTCGAGCGCTCCATGTTGGATTGTACCTATTGATATAGGACTTCATATTTGACCTGACTATTAAAGACATTATACGTGGACAAAAAAAAGCAACAACACACTGACCATAATATTTCGTTCCTTTCTTTAACAATGACAAGTTTTTAAGTTGTGGCATAGCCAGCTGAAGTCGCTCAATGATGAATAGATTTTGAGGAACTTCTAAACTGCGAGGATGTTGAGTGGTACAGTTCATCCGCTGTTCCAAATACTCATGGACTCTTATTTTTCCGTCAGTCTTCTGACTCGTGTGATGCAGCCTGCCACGAAATTTTCTCCGGCGCCAACCACTTATTCTCAGGGTCGCACTTTCACCACACTTCCTCAGTTATTTGCTACGTATATTCCTACTGTATCAAAGAATAACTCTGAGCACTATGGGACTTAACTTCTGTGGTCATCAGTCCCCTAGAACTTAGAACTACTTAAACCTAACTAACCTAAAGACATCACACACGTCCATGCCCAAGGTAGGATTCGAACCTGCGACCGTAGCGGTCGCGCGGCTCCAGACTGTAGCACCTAGAACCGCTCGGCCACTCCGGCCGGCCCTCCT
Organism: Schistocerca gregaria; assembly: GCF_023897955.1. Classification (NCBI taxonomy): domain Eukaryota; kingdom Metazoa; phylum Arthropoda; class Insecta; order Orthoptera; family Acrididae; genus Schistocerca; species Schistocerca gregaria. Next base: position 243,122,565 of record NC_064927.1, on the reverse strand, counting down.
CTATCATCCCCTATAGTTTTTACCCTCTATTGCTCTCTCTATTGGAGATTATTATATGGCATCATAACACATGTACTATTATCCTTACCCTTCTTCTTGTCGCCGGCCGGAGTGGCCGAACGGTTCTAGGCGCTGCAGTCTGGAACTGCGCGACCGCTACGGTCGCAGGTTTGAATCCTGCCTAGGGCATGGATGTGTGTGATGTCCTTAGGTTAGTTAGGTTTAACTAGTTCCAAGTTCTAGGGGACTGATGACCTCAGACGTTAAGTCCCATAGTGATCAGAGGCATTTGAATCTTTTTCTTGTCAGTGTTTTCCATATACGCTGATTTTACAGAGAACCTCGCCATTCTTCATCTTATTGGATGATGAGATTAGCGTTTAATGTCCCATCGATAACAACGTCATTATGGACGTGGCAAAATCTCGGTTAAGGGAAGGATGGAGAAGGAAAGAAGCTGTGCCCTTTCGAAGGAATCATCCCGGAATTGGCCTTAAGTGATTTAGGGAAATCACGGAAAACCTAAATAAGGATGACCGAACGCGTATTTGTACTGTCGTCCTTCCGGTTGCGAGTCCATTGTGATAATCACTGCGTTACTCCACTAGAAATTTTTATCTCATTAGCCCACCTAATTTTCGACATTCACACTACTGTTTAGATTTTACCACTGTCCGACATTCACTACCAGACAATGCTGTGCTCCAAACGTACATTTGCAGAAATTTCTTCCTCAAATTAGGGCCTATGTTCGATACTGCTAGACTTGTCTGGACTAGTCTGCTTTTTATTTTTTACAGGATTAAGTTGATGATGATGATGATGATGATGATGTTTGCTCTGTGGGGCGCTCAACTGTGCCAGTACAGCAGCGCCAGTACAAATTCCCAATATTTACTGTGTCCAGTCTCCCTCTTTCATAAAAGATGATAACTCTAACAGCCAGTCCCCGGGCGGAGAAAATCCCCAACCCTGCCGGGAATCTAACCCGGGACCCCGCGATGTAGAGGCAACAACGCTAGCCACTAGACCACGAGCTGCGGACTGGGGGAGTAAATTCAGATGATTTAGCGAGACCGTCGAGATGCGGTAGGGTGGGGAAGTGTTTTTCGTCGAACTAGAAACGTGTGCGTGCAGTCCTGTGAACATGACTGTTGTCCAGAGTAAATTTTCACTCCGCAGCGAAGTGTGTGCCGATGAACTTGCTAGCAGATGTGAACTGTGTGCTGAATGAGGACTCTAACCTGGGATCCTTGCGTATAGCGGGCAAGTCCAGTACCGATAGAGGCTTCCAAGCACAACCCACCACCCGCCTTCGCAGCCTCACCTTTCGTCTCCTACGTCCCAAACTTCACCGATGAGTGTCGCATCAGATAGAAACAGATGCTGACAATGATTGCAGGTACATTTGAATCTATTTCTGAATGAGCAATGCGAAGGGAACTGCATGCAATAGATGTTTGGTGGGTGTAATTCAAGCCGGAGGTGATTCTCTGACGTCTTGGTGGGGTGTTTCGTAGGATGACTTAGCCCTCTCATTCAGGTTGCTGTGAACATGAAGCGCGATGTTGATTTCAACATTCTACGTGATCAACAGTTATCTTGCATACCTTGTGTGGCCAGCAATGCTGTTAGAAAAAAACTTCAAATGGTTTTTATGGCTCTAAGCACATTGAGATTTAACATCTGAGATCATCAGTCCCCCAGACTTAACTAACCTAAGGACATCACACACATACATGCCCGATGCAGGATTCGAACCTGCGCCCGTTGCAGCATCTTGGTTCCGGACAGAAGCGCCTAGAACCGCTCGACCACAGCGGCCGGCAAAGAAACAGTAGAAAACAGGAGAAGAGGTATTGTGGCAGCGAAACTGTGAGGGTGGGCGATGAATAGTTCTTGGGTAGTTCAGTCGGTAGAGCATTTTCCCGCGAAGCCAAAGGTCCCAAGTACGAGTTAAGGTCCAGCAGACAGTGTTTTTCTGTCCGTAAGAATCATTACTTTTTGTAATCCTCGAAGACGGGAGTTTCAAGGCACATTCATCATGTAGGTGCAGAAGGAAGGGCTACGCTTGGTCACCGAGAATGTTGAAATAAACGTCCTGGCTCATGTTCACGGCAATCTAACTGATAGGCCTAAGTCGTCGTATGAAAAAGACCACCAAAACAGCAACTGACGCCCGTGTTGTTACGGATCTTGCTCCGTCCACCGCCACCGGCCACCATCACGGTGTGCACGGCGTCAAGATGCTCTAAGTTATAGGCCGAAAACGGTAGCCAACCAAATCAAACATCTCGTGCGATCAAGACTGTTTTACTGCAAAATTAATAATAATATTTTACAATATGACGCTGCATAGCCGTTCAAAAGATGTTACTTAATTGACAATTGTCACACAATCGTGCAGACTTAAAAACTTTTTAATATGTTGCTGCTTCACAACGTTGCGAACAAAACGACTTTCAACACTGTTTCCTGCTACATTGCTCTATCGGATCTTCTACAGACTGAAACTGTTTAAGTTTCACTTTATAAATGTCAACATGGAAAAATGTTCAAATGTGTGTGAAATCTTATGGGTCTTAACTGCTAAGGTCATCAGTCCCTAAGCTGACACGCTACTTAACCTAAATTATCCTAAGGGCAAACACACACACACACCCATGCCCGAGGGAGGACTCAAACCTCCGTCTGGACCAGCTGCACAGTCGATGACTGCAGTGCCCCAAACCGCTCGGCTAATGCCGCTTGGCTCAACATGGAAAGCACGCTCTTTGTACACTGTAACAAAAGTATTCTCCTCGGCTACAACACCACGAAATCACAGCCTCCTTGCAGATGCTACCGTCGCATGTTCGAATCCTGCCTCGGGCATAGATGTGTGTGATGTCCTTAGGTTAGTTAGGTTTATGTAGTTCTAAGTCTGATGACCTCAGATGTTAAGTCCGATAGTGCTTAGAGCCATTTGAACCTCCTTGCAGAAACAGTCACCTATAACGACGACCAGTAACTTTCGAGTGTCCTGGTTACAAGGCAGAACTGATTATCCTATCTCACTCTGTCGATGCTGGTAGTGGTAATACGGCACGAGGGCCACAGAATTGTTCTCTACTTATAAAGTGAAAAAAGGTTTCTCTCAGTGGAGGCACCCGACGTCGAAAAGCTGAGATAATGTCGGCCTTATTGAATTCCTCTGAGGAGGAAACGATGACCAGTGAAAGGGCCGATAAATAATCTGTAATTCCAAGCAGGGGTTTCGTTTATACCAGACCGACCTGCTCAGACTTGTATGAGTAGCGGTACCCCGTCCTGTCACACCATGCGCTGCGTTCCGGGAAGAAGCGGCGGTTTGACCCGTGTAGCGTGTTGTCGACGGCGGGGGCTTGCAGCGGATGTCAGATACGTGGTATCATAATGTTCGCGTACTGATGACCTGTCGACGTCGCAGGTTAACTTGCAGCGTGTTTTCAGGACGTGTCTGAATTCCCATTAAACCCAAAAGATGATAAATAATGAACCCAATGGGATGCCATACCTGGAAAACAGTATCCTTGTTACAGGAGCAAAACTTGAATAAATACATATGTTAGGCAACAGGGCAATAATAATTTACTGTGACTGGTAATTACTAACGTCGAAATAATGACTAATAATCGGGAAGCGGACCATTAGTAAAAGAAGAGCTACAATGCAAACCTTGCATGTACCTTAGCACTGGGAATTGTTGCCACATTATTCAGCCGATTATAAATGTAACTACCGTAACTGCAGTAAATTAATATCGTTGTTTAGTCTAGTAGATAAAGGAAAATGTAACACATTATTTTGCATTGCTTTTCGTACAGTGTACGGTCCTGATAGAATCCTTATTTACTCAGCCGTAGTCTACGGGATAGAACGCCTGCGACAACTGACATGAAACGGGTGTGACGTCACGAATCCGATGCCTCTTCAGGGTGACTCCATCGTGAAATCCCCTGGAAGTTTAGGAATCCCCGTGCAATTCTTTAGTGTTTTCCATTTTCTGGTGGAAATTCCACGTAGTCATTACCCTACCCTTCGTATCTAACTAAACTTTGATTTGACATGAACAGTGAATTTGAATTGAAAGCTGGTTAGATAGTCTATTTAAAAGAAAAATGTAATCGGCTGAGAACAAATCAGAAAATTATGTATGGCCTCTGAGTTATACTTATTTTGACAAAGGTTATCTATACAGTTCGCTCCCTAGAACGAATCTCGTAAAGTAACGAAGTTGATAACAAAACTCAGGCAAGTATGCTGACTTCATTATTTTGAGATAAAGAAAATGTTATTCAGCTTTTTCCTGGAAATATAAATAAAGCAGACAAGCTCTGAGAGACTACTCTTTAGGTCACTCTAGTTTTGAGTGATATATGATACACCGTTTTGTCATAATACATGATAACAAAAGAGTCACTCGTAATTATTTTAACTTTATTGTGGTGACACTACAAAGTAAATCATACCTAAGCCGTTTAATCTGGTAGTGAAACATATTTTTGATTTCTGACACTATCATTCACAAAGAAGTCTGCGTAATAACTTGTTAGATCAATTTGATGGGAACAAATAGTTATAGTTCTTGGTTTACACAGACATATCTAAAGTTTTAACTGCTCCATTGAAAGATTTAAAAATCCTTTATCTTTTACAAGAGGGTAAATTTATCAAGCCTGCACCCTCATTGTTGAAAACAATATTGCATCCCGCAAATATTCGAAGGTAAAATATGATGATGAGTTCACTGCAAGTGGTATAAACAATAATGTTACCTAATATTTATCTGTGAACACGCACCTTTAAACAGCCGCCTGATATAATGTTTCAAGTTGTCGCTAACGAATACCAATTGTTTCAATTATGTCTTACGACTTTGAAAGTTAGTTTCTACGCCGCGCAGATCATACACAAGTATTTAAACATCTTCTGGAAATGATGATTGTCCTCGTTTTTCTGAGACATGCGCTTGTGGTAAAAAGGTGAAAAAATCACTTCAAAAACAGTCGCACTTCGGAAAGTATTTTAGAAAATAATAATTGTATAACGAGCAACAACTGCCTTGTAAACAACAATGAGACGGAAGATACTTAAATTTTAAAAATTAAATGCAGATTTCTGTGTAGTGATGTGTCTCTTACTTACTTCGTTCCCCTCCTGAATGCTTGTTTTTCTGTATCATTTCATCTAAAAGTAGTGTTTTTGACATTAGATCAAACTATAAGGAGGTACATGTCACAGTAGCTCAAAAATGAAACAAGTAATCGCCTTGAAGTTGTGTTGTGTTTAAAGTAACGTCGCAAAACAGTGTTTACAAAATTTAGTCCCACCTCTCAGTTCCTCTGTAGCGTAATCTCCACGATTGAAAAATATATGAGGGATTATAGGTTTGCACTAAAATTTCACATTGTAAACCGCATCGTGTGGTGATAGTTCAATCGCGTCCGTGCCTGTTCTTTGCACTCGGGCTGTAACTTCAGTAGAGTTTTCGCCTCAGCGCCTTCTGCATGTTCTAGGGTTTTGTAAAGACCACTCAGAATCATCCAGTATTCTGTATCTATTGACAAATTATGAAACGCACGTCTTTGGACGAATCAGACAGAAGGCAAAGGTGTTTCTTAGGGTGGCATCTGGCTTTTGCGACTCGCGTCGTAGTCTTGGTGCAGCGGTTTATGGCTGACAGTATGATGGAAATCCCAGAATCAAATTTCAAGTTTAAAAAGAATTTCATCCATTACAGCTCCGATATTTGATCAAAATGGAGTGGGGCTGGGGGTATTGTTGTACCTTGACCATGATCCTGATCTTTTCGCAGACCATGAAGTTTAGGAGAAGAAACTCACCTTGCAATCGGCTGAGCGGCAGCAACAGCGCGAGCAGGAGTGCCAACTGTGCGGCCGTCATCTCAGGACGCCATCGCGGTCGGCATCTGAAACACAAAAAACAGGGCTTTATCTTGGCAGTCTATATCAACATGTCCATATTTTTTAAAATTTTTGTCACGTACAGCTGGTACACTGATAATGGAAGAAGCTCCAGTTCACGGATCACATCACAAAAAACTAATTTTTTACCTAATTGTCGCACCCAAAAAATACATGAGCAGTAATTGTCTTTCGGATTTTGTAGCTCCTCTTAAACTCCGTGTCTGCAAACAAAATTGGTGAGAGATTCCTTCCTACACAAGATACAGGTTGCTTATTTATTGCTTCGCCTGCACATGTTTCGGCACGTACTGTACTACCTTCATTAAGTTTTTGTTTGTTATTCTGCCTAAAAAGCGCAAACCTCAAAAAGTTCTTGTCATAATAATTTTCACGCATAATAATAAAGAAAAATATTGAAAATAGCACAGAAAATCCTGGAACATATGTGGATAAAGCAAAAATTAAGAAACTGTGCCTTGCTGAAGGTGAAATTTCTCTCCAGCAGTATCTCTCAAAGCTTTTTACAACCAACATATGTTAGCACAATTTACATTGTGTACAGAGTGAAAAAAAAATCTGCAGTTGGGGCTAATGATGCTCAAAGTCGGCTAGCGCAGAACCTCATTGTGTAAGCGGGGCATCGAAAAGGAGCACAGGACGAGCGTTTAAAATAGCACAGTGCCATAAATAGCAGTACTCTCGGATTTAAAACAGTTCTAATATATTGTTTATTATGCAGTTCCAGTTGCAAATTTTTTAATGTATGACTAACTTCTATCTCCCTGCATCATCTTCAGATCTATGTAGTTGCTTCAGCAACCCATCACGTCTATTTCAGAACCACACATTGCATGTAATACTTACATACATGTGCGAAAGAAAAAGTGCTGTTGACGATCCACAGCTGTACGAAATGGTTCGAAATTAATTTGCTGACTGAATTCGCATATCTACTGCTCAATAGTGACATATGGAAGTTTGTGCCGGGCCGTGACTAGAACCCGAATGTCCCACTTATCGCGAGCAGTCGCCGGAACCACTCTGGCTGTCAGAGCCCAAACCGACGCGAACTTCCAGCCGTCACAATGACTGCATTGGTCGCGATTCCTCGTTGCCTCATTCTTATTGTGGGAATCGAAGTAATGTTGCAAGCATTAACTGATAATGACTACGATATAAGGATGCAAACAGTGTGATATGTGGAAGTTTGGGTCGGTCCAGAGAGCGTGCATGGATAGTCGAAGATGTTAAGAAGACCGTTCGCGATAAATGGGGAATCCAGGTTCGAGTCCCAGACTGGCACAAATTTCCGTATGTCGCTACGGGCTAGTAGATCTATTCGTAATGCAGCTGATTCTAGGAATTCGTAGTGAGGCTATTAAGTTCGAAATTTATTTACTAAGTCCCGTCTACAGCCCCTAGAAATCTGTAATGGGAATTCTGAAAGTCCCTATATATACATTTTCTAACAAAAAGAAAAAAAAAGTGGAACACCCAGAAGATTGGATATCAACGTAACTTTGTACATGTACACAGTATTGGTACTACCCTACCAGCAACGAAATTGCAGTTTCTGTTAGGCGCCGACAGTGCTTGCGCTTAATCTGGCGGATCCAATGGTGCATGCGTGCTGAGCCACGCATCCAGTGGTTCCGTACCACGAGCGCCTTCTGCCACTGTGGTATAGGACGGGCAGTGGCAGCCACTCAACCCACTTGCATCTGGAGCCTCACCGCTAGAACACTGTCGTGCATGCTTAGTACAGCCAGCCTAATACTAGTTGCTATTGTATAAGCTGCACTCTGTTTCTTGCTGCATTATTTGTAATGAGTACTCGTTTTTTTGGAGAAATACAAGGTAAGTAAATTTTCTGTTTGTTGGGTTAACTAGTTTGCTGATTGTTTCTGCTCCTGTGCAGCTTTCCTACGGTGACAGTTGCTGAAACACTCTGTAGCCCATCTCTCCTTATTATTGTGCGCCAGATTGCAGTAGGTCCCTGTATGTCCATCTTTTCAGAGGTGGTTCCGGGATTCGACTGTGCAGCACAGAATGTCAAATCTGTGTAATCTGTGACGGCCTTTCAGTCGTCTAATTTCTATTTTATTTGGCTACCAGTTTCGACAATTTACTACGCTATCTTCAGGCTCCCTGACTGACGAGTATGAAGATTCCAACCTCGCTTCCCGTCAAAATAGCGGCTAGCATTCAAAGACTGGAGTCTGCAGATTTCTGTCTGATACAGCGATCACTTCAACCATCATCTCCGACTATGAGATGATCTTATGCTTCCCTGTGGTGCATCCAGGTCTGCCGAGTTGCCTATGTGCCAGATGTCAATAACAACATGTTTACAGTCAGGCTTGGAGAAGGTGTCAATTCGGACAAGAGGTGCCAGCGGCAATACAGCACTGCCGCCTTACATCAGTGATTTGTATGGAAATAGAATGGGGCAAGTATCTGTCGGTTTGGCTGCTATTTAAGAGGTAGCTCCGGTGGCGGATCCAGTGATACTGTGACTCCAGTGAAGTGAAATGACCAGCAGTTACCTCTTATTTCTACACGGGGTTATTTAAGAGTTGCCTAGCAGAGGTCATCCAGTAATCTCGAAGCGGCCTTCCATAACTCGATGGTGGTTTGCGAATGTTTACACACTGGACTACCCCCAGCAAGCGGCTAGCCTGGATTGCACTCCGAATGTGGAACGTATAACATTTCACGTACAGGCTGTGATTGTAAGTACTCTTTAGCGAATTTGTGTATTTTTCCAGAGTCTCCTCATTTGACTTGACCCGCGTTCTGAGTGATTCTTATTAACGTTTTAAAAGTCCCTAAATGGACATAGATGTCGCTGAGACAAGTGATTTAATATAAGACACATGGGGCAGCAAATGTCTGGTAATAGCACTAAACTGGATGAGAAATGATGAACACGTGATGTCACCATATGACGTGCGGTACTTCGCCGTACGTGCAGCGATTGGTCTCGTCGATAGGGGCAATGCTACACGTCGCTCCACTAGGGTACTCTGTTTTTGAACACTTTTTGTAAATACGATGTGTTGTAAAGTATAAGTTCCAAAATTATTATCCTCTCTATAACCAAGCAAAAGCTGTTCTTATTTTGCGTTTCTTTCCTCTATCCCTTGTGTCTTTCTTGTTTACAGACTTTTTACAGTAAAGTAGGTCATTTGCTGGTAGTGATGCATTTTGGAAGCTTATACTTATTTACTTGTGACGCAATACGGTAGGTTTTTGCTGTAGTGTACTTTGCAATTAACGGGCGGATATCGCGAGACCGGTAGGTAAAATAATAAATTTTACCTCAATGTAAACACATAACTGTCTAAGGCAGTGCAAAATACACTAGATACCATACGCAAGACTCGAACTCTCACACACCAAAGTTACGCTCGTTGGCGCGGAAAAACACCGGTGTGAATACTTGACTTGGGTTTGGATGATCAGATGCGACACACCCACAGGCTCCACTGTTGCACGTGTGCCGAGGTTCGTCATCTGGTGATGTTACGTGTTCAACACTTATCATCCACTTTCGTAGTATTTCCCGACATTTGCGGCCCCTTGTTTTCTTCTGCTTTCTTCGTCTTCTTCTTCTTCTTCTTCTTCTTCTTCTTCTTCTTCTTTATCGTCGCCTTGTCCCACGTCACGTAGGGCCGGCGTTGCTCTTCTGGATACTTCTCCGCCATAGTACTCTATCCATTGCCTCTTTCTTCTTCCATCCTTTCACCCTTCGGTCTTCCTCTCCGCCTCGCTGCTTTAATCTTTATATCTTCAACTCTGTTTCCGATATACTCTTCCTCTTTTTTTGTAAGTGTCTGTACCACCTTAGTCTGTTCTCTTGTATCTTTTTCCCTATGGGTCCCACTTTCACAGCTCCTCTAACAAATTCATTTGCAATCCTGTCCTGCCTTGTTACCCCACACACCCACATCAGCATCCTCATTTCAGCCACTCCCATCTTCCTTTTCTGAGTTATTGTGATTGGCCATGTCTCTGCCCCGTACATCATAGGAGGCCTTACCAGCGACTTGTACACTTTCCCTTTCAACCCAATGCTCGCCTTCTTGTCATACAATGCACCACTCATTTTCCTCCAGTTGGTCCAACCACAATTATTCGGTGTTGTATCTCGCTTTCCAGTCCCTGTGTATGTACGACCCCAGGTATTTAAATTTGCAGACCGATTTCAGCTCATCATCCTGGATCTTGCAAAACCTCATCAGCCCATCCTTCAATGACTGTGTCCTGCTAATTTTCATCCCTCTTTCTTCTAGTGCCTCCCTCCAATCCTGCAGCTTTTCCTCAAGTCTGTCGATGCTCTGCTCACACGGAACCACATCATCCGCAAACATCATATTCCACGGCGCTCTTTTAAAATGTGTCAGCTTCATTTGCGTAGCTTTTGGGTGGTTTTTAAACGTCAGTAAGAACAGCCCTGGATATTGGGCCTAGAATAAATGCCGTGACATTTATAATACAGTCGTTCGCAGATAAGTAGCCGTCTGGGAGGAAACTGGCATTTATTGGCGTGCAACACAGCCTATTGTGACTGCCGACTCAATATACACGTTACACATCATGAGGTTTATCTTGTCCTGAAAAACACGGAACAGATTAACTAGTATGGCATACCCAAAGAAGTCGGGTGAGGCGAACCACGTGTAAAAAATTCAGGCCTGGTGAAATAGCGGCGAGGGCTGGATGGTTAACAGTAACAAGGGTAATCAGGGGCGACAATGGACGCGGGCCGCGGTGGAACGGCCGCGGGCGCTGGCCTGAATGAGCGGCCGCTACATTATTTGTGGGCCGTAATCAGGTAAGACAATAGCGCTGGCGGCGGGGCCAGAGCGGGGCCGGCCGGGCAGGGCGTCGCCGGAGACACGGTCGGCGGGAGCTGGGAGCGCGCAGCCGCCAGCAGCGGACCCAGGGGCGCTGCCGAACTGACGCGCGCCGGCCGGACACGTGGCGCGGCCAGAGGAAGCAGCTGTCGCAATTAACGCCCCCGGCAGGGCGGCTGCACTGGGAGCGCGGCGCGGCGCCGGTCTTAAAAAGACCCTGCCGAACGAGGTTAGCACACGGGACTCGCATTCGGGAGGGTGACGGTTCAAACCCACGTCGAGCGGTTTTCCGTGACCTCCCTAAATCGCTTCAGGCAAATTCCGGGATGGTTCTTCTTAAAGGGCATGGCCGATTTCCTTCCCCATCCTTTCTTAATCCGTGCTCCTGCTCCATCTCTAATGACGTCATTGTCGACGGGACGTTGAACACAAATCTCCTATGCCTCTTTCAATAGAAAACGCTGGCGTAGGTGTATGTATAAATCTAGTCGTGTCTGTTCATTTGCACATTGGGGAAGGCTGCGAACCTGTTAGCAGTTTGGCTAAATTTTCCCACCGATATTTTTTTGTCTCAATAAATTTTATAAAACTTTTATGCATTATCAGTGCGGTAGTACTGTGCAATTTTTACACCACTGGCCATTAAAGTTGCTACACCAAGAAGAACTGCAGATGATGAGCGGGTATTCATTACACATATATATTATACTAGAACTGACATGCGATTAAATTTTCACGCAATTTGGGTGCACAGATCCTGAGAAATCAGTAGCCTTAATAACGGCCTTGATACGCCTGGGCATTGAGTCAAACAGAGCTTGGATGGCGTGTACACGTACTGTTGCCCATGCGGTTTCAACACGATACCGCATTTCATCAAGAGTAGTGACTGGCGTATTGTGTCGAGCCAGTTGCTCGCCCACCTTTGACCAGATGTTTTCAATTGGTATGAAATCTGGAGAATGTGCTGGTCAGGGCACCAGTCGAACATTTTCTGTATCCAGAAAGGCCCGTACAGGACCTGCAACATGCGGTCGTGCATTATCCTGCTGAAATGTAGGGTTTCGCAGGGATCGTATGAAAGGTAGAGCCACGGGTCGTAACACATCTGAAATGTAACGTCCACTGCTCAAAGTGCTGTCAATGCGAACAAGGGGTGACCGAGACGTGTAACCAATGGCACCCCATACCATCACGCCGGCTCATACGCCAGTATGGTGATGACAAATACACGCTTCCAATGTGCGTTCACCGCGATGTCGCCAAACACGGATGTGACCATCATGATGTTGTAAACAGAACCTGGATTCATCCGAAAAAATGAAGTTTTGCCATTCGTGCACCTATGTTCGTCGTTGAGTACACCACCGCAGGCACTCCTGTCTGTGATGCAGCGTTAAGGGTAACCGCAGCCGTGGTCTCCGAGCTGATAGTCCATGCTGCTGCAAACGTGGTCGAATTGTTCGTGCAGATGGTTGTTGTCTTGCAAACGTCCCCATCTGTTCACTCAAGGATCGAGTCGTGGCTGCACGATCCGTTACAACCACGCGGATAAGATGCCTGTCATCTCGACTGCTAGTGATACGAAGCCGCTGGGATCCGGCGTTCCGTATTACCCTCCTGAACCCACCTATTCCATATTCTCGTAACAGGCATTGGATCTCGACCAACGCGAATAGCAATGTCGCGATACGATAAACCGCAATCGCGATAGGCTACAATCCGACCTTCATCAAAGTCTGAAACGTGATGGTACACATTTCTCCTTCTTACACGAGGCATCACAACAATGTTTCACCAGGCAACGCCGGTAAACTGCTGTTTGTGTATGAGAAATCGGTTGGAAACTTTCCTCGTGTCAGCACGTTGTAGATGTCGCCACCGGCGCCAACCTTGTGTGAATGCTCTGAAAGGCTAATCATTTGCATATCACAGCATCTTCTTCCTGTCATCTTCGTGGTGTAGCAAATTTAATGCCCGGGAGTGTAGTTATACGTCTAGGGGACTAATAATCTCAGATGTTAAATCCCATTGTGCTTAGAGCCATTTTTGAATACCTGGGCAATGGCAGGTTTGTCAGCTGGTTTAGGTTATAAAATCATATCATAACAGCAAAAAATATAATATGTAGGATTCAGAGGATATTTGATGTTATTGCAGTGTTTACAAAAACGAGTCAAATTGTCAAAGAACTTGGCAGTATGAGCCCACTTATCAGTCTGACTTTTGGTCTTTATGCACTCACTGGTTAGGTTGAGACGTGTGTGTCCTACAATCGTTGTATCCTGTATCCTGCGACTGATCGTTCATATCTTGTATATAGACGTTGGGACGCCGCTGACGTCCCAATTGGTCCCGCATGTGTTCTACCGGGGACAGATCTGGGGATAGTGCTCATCAGAGGAGAACCTCAGCGTCGCCCAGGCAGTTCATAGAGACGTGTGGACGAGAACTGCCCTGCTGAAAAAATTACGCTACGCTGCTGACGCAACAGAGGTACCACTTAAGAACGCAGGATGTCCTTGATGTACCGTTCTGTTGTCAGACTTTCCTCTCTCACTATCAGCCGTAACGGCAAGTGGTACTCGAGAGTTTCCCACGCCATGATGGGAGCTACACATCTGTGCGTCTCCAAGACACTGGAAGAATGGGGGACCTCTCCGAGGATCGGCACCACACTCGCCGACAATGATCACTCGGCGTTGTGCAAAGCTGCGATTCATCGCAAATACCATTCACCAGCAGTTCATTGCTCTCGGTCACAGGACCACTCCAAACGCAGCCTTTTGTGTTGCGGTGTTAACGAGTGGCTGCGCGTGGAACGGTGTTACCTAAGTCTGGCCGCTGCTTCTTTCCGACCAATTGTGCAGCATGACACCGAATTTCGCACACAGTCCATTACCTGTTCTCGGAAGGCGGTCGGAAATGTGAAGGGATTACAATGTGGCTGTTGCAAAATATGGCGATCTCCCTTGTCATGGTCAGATGTGCACCACCGTAACTTCTACAGGGGTGCCTGCCCTATCGTTGCTATGCAGTCCAAAATCGCGCCATTGTAACATCTGAATGCCCCGCAAGCCAGGATATTCAAGATTCGTCCAGCAGGCCAAATGGAGAAACACGATTCTTTCAAATTCTGTCAGGCGCTGATAACACAGTTTGAAAAGAGAATGCGGCACCTCCGTACCCTTCACAGTGATCTTGTTCACGCCCCTTGTATACCCTAACGGGCCTGTTAGCCCGGTGCCTTCTCTACGCGGTAGCGATGGAAATTCTGTCGATGACAGTACTGCAAAAGCAGAGGTACTAAAAACAGCCTTCTTTCATCGAAGAAAACGAAATGAATATTTCAGAATTACATCTATATGGTGGGCGGCGGAGGGTACTTTCGGTACCACTATCTGATCCTCCACACCTGTTCCACTCGCGAATGGTGCGTGGCAAGAATTATTGTCGGTATTGGCTCTAATTTCTCGAATTTTTTCCTTGTGGCCAATAGGAGAGATGTAGATGGGGTGGGGAGGGGGGGTGGGGGGGGGGAGAGTAATATGTTGTCCGACTCCTCCTGAAAAAGGTGCTGTCCCGAAAATTCAATAGCCAATCTTTCCGTGGTGCACAACGCCTCTCTTGTAACGTCTGCCAGTGGAGTTTGTTTAGCATCTCCGTAACGCCTTTTCGCCAGCCAAATGATGCCGCAACGAAACGCGCCGTTCTTCGTTGGATCTTCTCTATCTCCTCTGTCAGTCCTATCTGATAGGGATACCAGATAGATGAACCATACTCGAGAATCGGGAGAACAAGCGCCTTATGAGGCTTACTGGAATCAAGAACATAAGTAACTTAGAAGTAGAAATCCCCGGAATAGTGAAGAAAATTAAATCACTTAACATAAGCAAGTCTTCAGGTGCAGACTGTATACGAATGACGTTCCTTTCAGCGTATGCTGAAGCAGGGGTTCAGTATTAACCACCTACAACCGCATGTTCGAGGAAAGATCCGCACCCAAAACAGGGAAGTTGCACTGGTCACACTAATATTCAAGAAAGGTACTAGGAGCAATCCACTAAATTACAAGCCCTTATCTCTAACGTCGATATGCTGCAGCATTTCGGAACATATGCTGTGCCATTATGGCATCGTTGGTCGGGAGGCCCCGTTCGCGGAATTTCGGCCGCCAACTGGTCGACGCCACATTGGGCAACTTGCGCACCAGTAATGAAGATGAAATGATATCGAGGACAACACAACACCCAGTCCACGAGCGGAGAAGATCCCCAACCCGGCCGAGAAACGAACCTGGGGCCTCTTGTACGGGAGGCAAGCACGTTACCACCCAGCTAAGCAGTAAGAATTACCTCAAAGAGAACTGTCTGTTGACACACAGTCAACACGGATTTAGAAAATACCGTTATTGTGCAGAAGATAAAAACAAATTACATAATTGGCTATTGACCGTTAGTAATGAAAAGTGTGAGGTCATCCACAAGAATGCTAACAGTAATGTGTTAAACTTCGGGTACACGATAAATCAGTTTAATCTAAAGGCTGCAAATTCAACTAAATACCTAGGCTTACAATTATGAACAACTTAAATTGGAAAGAACGCACAAAAATGTTGTGGGGAAGGCTAGAGCACTTAGAAAATGTAGCAGATCTACTAAAGAGAGTGCTTACACTATGCTTGTCCGTACTCTTTTGGAGTACTACCGCGCGGTCTGGATCCTTAGCAGATAGGCTTAAAGGAATACATCGAGAAAGTTCAAAGTAGATCGGCACTTTTGTGTTATCGCGAAATAGGGGAGAGAGTGTCACGGACGTGATACAGGATTTGCGATGGACACCAGATTGAACAAAGCCTTTTTCCTTGCGCCGGAATCTTCTCACGAAATTTCAAACTTTCTCCTCAGAATGCGAAAGTACTTTCCTGACACCGAACTACATAGTGAAAAACGATCATGATAAAATATGTTAAATCATGAGTTCGCACGGGAAGATATACGTGTTCGTTTTTTCTGTGCGCTGTCCGAGAGTAGAATAACAGAGAATTGTTTTGAAGTTGGTTCGATAAACCCACTACCGGGTACTTAAGTGTGATTTCTAAAGTATCAATGTAGATGTAGATGAAGACTCATTTGAAAACTGGCTTAAGGATATTTTAGGATTTTGGAAAGTACATATTCGATTACAAAACGGAATACATGAAATTAAATGGAGTTAGATGTTCCAACAATGAGGTACTTTACATAATAAGTTAATAGTAAAGTAAAAAAGATTACGAAACTTTTTTTGTATATCTACGTCGGGAATTATGAATTTACAAGAACAGTTACCGTATTTTAAATCAAGATAATTTATGAGAATTCATAATTAGTGCCTTAACGAATTAATAGTGGATGTCATTCGATTCATACAAATTAGGGCAACCAAAGTACGATGGTAAACTGAAGAAGTAGGCAGATAAGAGAACAGTAATTTTCAATGTATCGGAACTTCAATGCTAATCATCTTTTAAGCGAAATAGGTTCCTGAAATGGCTGTGAGCACTATGCTACTTAACATCTGAGGTCATCAGTCACCTAGAACTTATAACTGCTTAAACCTAACTAACCTAAGAACATCACATACATCCATGCCCGAAGCTGGATTCGAACCTGCGACCGTAGCGGTCGAGCGGTTCCAGACTGTAGAGCCTAGAACATTTCGGCCAGCGGTTCCTCAAAACTAGAACATGTTACTGTAAAATCTGGACACAGTTCTGTCTAGTGGAACGTGTCAATAATTCCAAAACTACTGATTAGATCAGTCAAAATATATTATTACGTGGAAATACGATAGTTTCAATTATTTATTTATATTAATCAATACGATTTCCAGTAAAGTTAAATGTTTTACTGCCATTAGTATACTGAAAATTAATAATTATATAACGGATCTGGATATGTTGCGGTCTGAATAACATTTTAACAGATTTGGGCAACACTGCATATATACTAGAATAGAAATGAAACATCAGAGAATGAATAGTTATTGGTAGAAGTGCAACAATAGCAGGTAGTTAAGTTCCAACGTGCTCTGTTTCACAGTGAAGGCAAACATGATCAAGAGGGGTTTATAGATGAATACGATGATAGATGTGATTGTGAAGAATCTCAGAATAAGGAATATTTCCTGACCTGTACCAGTAAATGAACCCTCGACGAATCATGGTACGCAAACAAGGAAGCACTGGATCTAGTCCAATTTTGGGTTGAGGAGCTTTTACATGCGGGCGGGAAAATACATCTTCTCGGAATGAAATGATAATTAAATGGACACCCTATCTGCAAACAGGCGTTGATGTACTTCATTGGGGACATGTTGAAAATGTGTGCCCCACCGGGACTCGAACCCGGCATCTCCTGCTTGCATCGAGGGTGTCCATTTAATTATCATTTCATTTCTAGCAAAGCTGCATGGTCATCTACGGTAACTGTTCTTTCGGGAACAGATACTACCGTTACATATAATTAAGATATGGCTTCCCGGCCATTGACCTTCTTGTGCGAATGCACGCGCTCTGCCCGAACTCGTACGGGACTTGGTAGATTAATCTGCCACGAGTAATGAGTATGATGGTCAAACGTCTACCACGCGCACTACGAATGTAGTGGTGTGGACATGTTGGGAATGTGGGTCTCACGGAGAGCGTGCAAAGGATAAGTCGCTGCAGGCGCACTGTCCTCTGTGCCCTCGGCGGCTCAGATGAATAGAGCGTCTGCCATGTAAGCATGAGATCAAGGGGATCGAGTCCCGGTCGGAGCACACATTTGCAACAAGTCACCAATGAAGTACATCAACGCCTGTTTGCAACTACGGTGTCCATTTAATTATCATTTCATTTCTAGCAAAGCTGCATGGTCATATACGGTAACTGTTCTTTCGGGAACGGATACTACCGTCACATTTAATATTCTCGGAACACCGCTCTGGAATAAAAATTGGAGAGTGAGAAATAGCGGCCACTTTGCTGCTTAGAGGCGGGCCTCAGGACTGGGATTAGGGTGTAGTGTAGTTGTGCTAGACAGCAGGTGACGACCTCAGTGCCCTGCATTCGTACTTGGCTGCGCGGTAAGATACTGCTCCTGCCCTCCCAGGCGTGTGTCGCTGGGCCGCGGACACGTGTTGGTCCGCTTGTAACGGACCCGCCCTCCTCCGTCTCTATTTCCGACCCGCGGCGACCCTTCGTCGATTTACGAGAGGATAGCGGCCTCCGAGACACAGAGCACCGTTCCTCCGCCAGGCGTAGTTCTCTGACCGTGAGTCACAGTCGTACGTCTCTGTCGCACCTGTAGCAGTATGTTGTCCGACTCTTCTTGGAACTTAAGTTCTCAAAATTCCAGTAGTGGACGTCTTAATTCCAGGGCAGACAGCGTCTGGTACAGTTTCGCGAATATAACCGCCTAATTTACTACTAAAATTTTCCTTATGTGTCACGCTGGCTGGGCTGCTGGCATCATAAAATATCTGCAGTTAATATTAAAGTAACACAAAGAGAGACAGGCGTTTGTTGTACAGCAGCAAAATACGAAAGGAGCAAAATGAAAAAGTAAAGGCTGGCCGGGGTGACCGAGCGGTTCTAGGCGCTACAGTCTGGAGCCGCGCGACCGCTGCGGTCGCAGGTTTGAATCCTGCCTTTGGCATGGATGTGTATGATGTCCTTAGGTTAGTTAGGTTTAAGTAGTTCTAGGGGACTGATAACCTCTCCCATAATGCTCAGAACCATCTGATTTTTTTTTTTTTGAAAAAGTGAAACAATATTTTATAACACGTTTACACCGGCGCAGAAATTTCTCGCTATAGGGCGGAGCGTTTACTGATGCTTTCCTTCATATGATGCCGCTGCTTTCCCTGTTTGTCGTCGTGGGACAGAGGTCGTATTAAAACGCCATGGGCTGCTATTTTAATACACTGAAGAGCCGAATATCGTGTAGCGCCCCGCGAACACGCAGAAGTGCTGCAACAAGACGTGGCATGGACTCGACTGATGTCTGAAGCAGTGCTGGAGGGAACTGACTCCATGAATCCTGCACGAATGTCCATAAATCCGCAAGCCTATGAAAGGGTGGAGATCTCTTGTGGACCGCATGCTGAAAGGCATCCCAATATGCTCAATAATGTTCAGGTCTGGGGAGTTTTGTGACCAGCGGAAGTGTTTAAACTCGGAAGAATGTTCCTGGAGCCACTCTGTAGCAATTCTGGACGTGTGGGGTGTTGCACTGTCCTGCTGGAGTTTCCCAAAAATGGTTCAAATGGTTCAAATGGCTCTGAGCACTATGGAACTTAACTCCTTTGGTCATCAGTCACCTAGAACTTAGAACTACTTAAACCTAACTAACCTAAGGACATCACACACATCTATGCACGAGGCAGGATTCGAACCTGCGACCGTAGCAGTCGCGCGGTTCCGGACTGCGCGCCTAGAACCGCTAGACCACCGCTGCCGGCCGGAGTTTCCCAAGTCCGTCGGATTGCACAATGGACTTGCTTGGATGCAAGTGATCGGACAGGATGCTTATCTATGTGTCACTTGTCAGAGTTGTATCTAGACGTATCAGGGGTCCCATATCACTCCAACTGCACACGCCCCATACCATTACAAACCCTCCACCCGCTTGGACAGGGTTCATGGCTTCATGTGGTTGTCTCCATACCCATACAAAGAGCCGGCCTGAGTGGCCGAGCGGTTCTAGGCCCTTCAGTTCGGAACCACGCTGATGCTGCCGTCGCAGGTTCGAATCCTGCATCGGGCATGGATGGTGTGATGTTCTTAGGTTAGTTAGGTTTAAGTAGTTCTAAGTCTAGGGGATTGATGGCCTCAGATGTTAAGTCCCATAGTGCTTAGAGCCATTTGAACGTCTCACAGCAGACGAGTGTAGCCCCTATGTTTGGGTAGTAGAGTAATGGTGGCGTACGCATACGTGGAGAACTTGTTTGCGCAGCAATCGCCGACATAGCGTATCTGAGGTGGAATAAGGGGAAGCAGCCCGCATATGCCGAGGCAGATGGAAAACCGCCTAAAAACCATCTACAGACTGGCCGGCTCAACGGACCGCGACACAAGTCCGCCGGCGCATTCGTGCCGGGGACCAGGCGCTCCTTCCCAATCCGGAAAGCCGTGCGTAAAGACGGGTATCTGATTCAGAAACCGTCAAAGATGTTGACCGTCTCTATCTGACAATGTTGTTGACTTCCCTTGATGCTGTTATGTTGTTTATAATTATCTGGCTTTTGCGTTTTATATTGAGTCACTGACTGTCGGACATGGAGTCAGAATTTTACTCGGAACTTTATTCATGGATAGCCTGAAGCTATAGATGCTGATAATCTTACACGTCTGTCACATTCAATTTTCGCTTTACGTCCATTCCAGTACCTGTAGTCAGAAATCACTCCCTCAAAAGTTCTTCCTTTATTGGAGTCTGGAATCGGCCTAAGCTCGCTTCACAGGAATAGCTGGTTGTTAATGGTCACCTACTTTGTGAGCTACCAAATCTCTAGCTCCTCTCCAGGTATTAAGTGGAGGGCAATCGTGGGACAGCCAGCCGTTGGTTCATATTACACGACGTTTGCCTTCTACTCCAGTTTCTCAGTCAACAAAGGAGGTGCCGACCGGTGTGAGGACAGGAGTCGTGGGACTGCGGAGTCGCTTAAGCATGCGCGAGAAATGGGGTGGAAAAGGCGTGGTCCACAGGTCGGTGTGTGCGTAGGGAAGGAATGTGCCGCTCTGCCGCCGTACCATCTTGAATCCGTTAACTGTAGTGCCTCCTTCACGGGACAAATCTACACGTTCAGAGATCCTGAATCCTGCTAGGGAAAGTGAGTGTCCTCAAAAAAGACAAAAATACGAAATCTCAATGCGCACGGCGTTTGACGCGGTAGTTTCAACAGGAAATTATTTACAGCTTGTAGAGAAACCAGAGTACACTTACACGAGTCGAAAGACATGAAGGGGAAGCAGTGATCGAGAAGGGGGCTTGACAGAATTGTAACCTACTCCTGATGCTATTCCATCCGTGCCTTGAGCAAACAGTAACGGGAACCAAGGAGAAATTTTGAAAGGTAATTAAAGTCCAGGGAGGAGAAAAAACTTGTAGGTTTGTCGATGACATTATAATTCTTCCAGAGACGGCAAAGGAATGAAAGAGCAGTTGAACAAAATGGGCAGTATCTTGAAAAAAGACTGTAGGATGAACATCAGCAAAAGTAAAACGAGAGTAAAAGATCGTAGTCGAGTTGACTCAGGTTATGCAGAAGGAATTAAAAATAATATGAAATGAGAGTAGTAGATGAGTTTTGCTATTTTGGCTCGAAATGGCTGAAGTAGAGAGGATGTAAAATGCACACTGGGAACAGCAAGAAGAGCAATAGCAAGAAGCACATTCATAAAAGGAGCTGTTTTGTAACACTGAATATAAAAATAAGTGTTACGAAGTCTTTGATGAACGTATTTGGAGTATAGCATTGTACGGAAGTGAAACGTGGACCATAAACGGTTCAGACAAGAAGAGAATAGAAACTCTTGAAATGTGCTGCTGCAGAAGAATGCTGAAGATTATACGGGTATATCATGTAACTAATGAGAAGGTACTGAAGAGAACTGGAGGGGGGGGGGGGGGGGAAGAAATTTGCTGCATAAGGGGACTAAAAGAAGGGCTCAGTTTATAGGACACATTCTGGGATTCCCAATAATGGTCAGTTTAGTACTTGTGTGTATGTATGTGTGTGTGTGTGTGTGTGTGTGTGTGTGAGGGGGAGGGGGGGGGGGTACCAAGAGAAGAATACAGTAACCTGCCTCAAACGGATGCAGATTGCAGCTGTTATTCTGAGATGAGGAGGCGTGTGCAGTATAGATTAGCGCAGGCAGCTATATCAAACCCTTGTTTGGACCGAAGACCAGAGCACTACTCATTACTGTCCCCTCTTTTAGAAAGTAAATGAGAATCGTGCAAACAGAATCATGAACTACATGTCTGTTAAGAGATTATAGTTCCGAGTACTCTCATTCCGTCGTGCCTTATATTCGTGAATTTATGAATGCAAACACTGCATTACGGGTCAGATAAGCCGTAATTATTTACTCTAAGTTTAACAGCATGGTTCCGCCAGGCCCACAACCTTTCATCAAAAATTAAGTTTTACTTAGAAATCGCGACCTGTCAATTTTGACCAAGTACATAACCATCGTTGTGGTCTCTTTCCCAAGATTATGACAGTTTGGCATATGCTTGACAACTATCTTCATATGCTGCGACGGGCTTGTTTGTGATCTCATGCTCTTCTGGTGGATCTAAATCCTTGAGATGCTCGTCTATGAGCGGGACATTTGTTCTCACGTCACGAGGTGTTTGTGCGTGTTGCTCTTAGCATAAGTTATTTTAAATAGTGTGTAAGTCTATGGACCGATGACCGCAGCAGTTTCGTCCCTTAGGAACTCACACACATTTGAACATTTCACTGTCATCGATCATCCTCCACATAATCCCCACATGGCATCAACCGATTTTCATCTGCTTCCAAAACTTAAACAGCCGAGGACTACACTTTAATAGTGATGGAGAAGTGCAAGCAGAGGTGAGGTTGTGGCTCCGTCAACAAAGTCAAAATTTCTACAGTGACGGTATCAACAAACTGACCTCTCGCTGGGAGCAATGTGTTCGTAGCCAGTGTAACTACGTTGAGAAATAAAAATGTGGACATGAAGAATAAAGATGTAGTATAGTAGCAACGTTCGTTTTATTTGAATCTTTGAGGGTTTAACATAAAAAATTCGGAAGCATTACTTTTCAGTGTCGCCTCATAAAACCCACCAAACGTAAACTGGCTGACGACCCCGTTCTTCACTGGAAAATTTTCAAAATACGCCCGCTGATTTACTTATTTGCATATAATCACAATAACTATGGGCAATAGCGGAAAGAAAAGCAGTTCGTTACCACCCTGTAATGTGGAACTATAAGATGCGAAAAAATCTTTTTTACCTAGTAATTTCCTTAGAATCTAGTGAGACACGCTGCGAAGCAGAGAACATATGCAAATCTAAAACCCGAAATATTTAAATTTTTACCCAAAAAGCAAAAGATTTAAGCAGAAATGAAGCAGAGAAACGGATGTTTTTCATTCATTTACATAAAACCATTTTTTTTCGAGTCTCATCTAATGACTCGAAATTTTTATTGTGCGACACTGTACGAATATCAAGAGGTGAGATGGAAAACCACTCCTAAGCAAAGAAGGGAAAGCTGAGAATTAGGTGAAGTATATGGAGGGCCTATGGAAGGGAGATGAACTCGTAGGTAATGTTATAGAAATAGAGGACGTAGATGAGGATGAGATGGGAGATATAATACTGCGAGAAGAATTTGACAGAGCACAGAAAGGTCTAAATCGAAACAA